>NC_073399.1:10953822-11253822 GCF_028641065.1 Leucoraja erinaceus | reverse complement strand
AAGAAGAGGCATATTTTAAAGGAGTGACAGAGATCCTTGCAGGGGAATATGTGAGGAGGTTATTATTTGTCTTTACTTTTAGCTTGAACCGGGACATCTGAAGATTCAAAATTTAATATAGTAATTGTGCTGATACTGACTCCAACCAATCATGTAATGAATATCATCCATTCCGGAGGTTTTATTTTTCACTTGGATTCCAATCACTTCAATGTAAAAGTAATTGGGAATGGGGAGCATTGGAACAAAAATTTGCCCTTGGTATATATTAACTGTAATATAATAATGTATGCATGTTGGTAGGTGCAATCAAAACAAAGATCTTTTTATCATTTATCATCTGAAGAAGGGTTTCGGCCCGAAACGTTGCCTATTTCCTTCGCTCCATAGATGCTGCTGCACCCGCTGAGTTTCTCCAGCTTTTTTGTGTAACTTCTTTTTATCATTGTTGTGTTATGAATACCACAAAAAACATTATGTGCTCTCAAGATCACATTAAATAAAATATTATTGCTTAAATATATAGTTATTGGACTTTGCATTTCAGAAAAGTCCCAGTTGAGAGGAAGACAGCAAATTACTGAAAATATTGAGGGTTAAAATGACTTCAGGCCCGTTTGTTAGGAAAATGAAGGAAATGATAACAGAATACTTATATAGCTGAGTGAGTATGATTTGGATGAGAAATTGTGTTCAACCAATTGATGACTTATTTGACAAAGTAATCAGCATGTTACATAACAAGGAAACCAATGGATATAGCAAATTTTGTTATACAAAATTTGGTCTGTGAAGTGCCCCATAAAAGATTACCGCATTAGATAAGCACCTGTGGACTTGAACGTAATAGGTTAAGTCCAGGGGGTCAGATATGGGGCTTTATGTGTGGGCCAGATATATTGTCAGTGCAGAGGGGCTTGGAGCAAGGCCAAGTGTGCATCCAGAGTCAAGGTCTGGAATAGTACTAGGTGTGCAGTCAAAGCTGGGGCAATGGTTCAGCACTGGAACTTAAGCAGGTGAGCAGCTATGATCAGGGGAGAATAGGGAGCCAGGTGTAAGGCTGGACTTAGGATCAGGAATGAGAGAAGGTATGCAACTGGAGTCAGGGTAAGGAGTAATACCAGGTGTGTAGTGAGACCCAGGTTGGTCAACATGGGCCAAGTGCTTGATTATAATCTGATTTCCATACATGAATACACTAAGAACATTCATGTGCTGCACCTGTTGATCAGAGCCTGGCTCTACTGTGGAATGTAATTAGCTAATCCAATTTAAACCATAAATATTGCATTCAAGTGTAAGTTAAAAGATTTGCTACAGTATGCACCAGATTGCACAATTTCAAGCTGAAAAATGCAAAAGCTCCGTATCAATGGGAGGGGGGACAGCCCCTCCCACACCCTCCCCCCCTCGGTCCCCTCCAACTCTCACCACACTAGGGACAATTTACAATCTTTACCAAAGCCAATTAGCCAGCAAACCCTTTGGAGTGTGGGAGGAAACCGGAGCTCCTGGAGAAAACCCACGCAGGTCAGAAGGAGAACATACAAACTCTGTACCGACAGCACCTGCAGTCAGGATCCAACGCGGGTCTCTGGTGCTGTAAGGCAGCAGCTCTACCGCTGCGTCACCGTGCCGCCCTGTCCGTGCTTCAATGTGACTTCATTTGGAATGTCCGGAATGGGAGAAGAATGGGGGATAATATAGTTACAAACATTTCTTTCTCTCAAGGATAAAGACAAGGGCTGGCTATAATTATCATTTACCACAGGGGTAAATATATCGCAAAGCTTGGCTTGGTTAGACTTAACCTTCAGTACTTGGTTTGTAGCCAGAAAACTTTACTGTGCAATTTGAGGGATTTGAGTCACTTACAGCTTCTCTCCGAGTCCAGTAATGAAAAGTGGAACCAAAATTAAAAATGTATAGAAATAAATCTTTGCAGAAGCTGGTGTTCTTAATGTAAATACTGCTGTGTCTACTCTGGCCAAGTGTACTTTTCTAGATGTAATCAAGGTTTAATAGCATCTTTTATTTATTCAATAAGCATCCAGGGTATTATCACTCCAGTGCCTTATGGTCAGTATTAATAATCTTAATTGCCTCTAGGTTTTAGCCTAATGTATCTCTAATTAGTGGTTAGTGTGTTTGGCATACAGTTCCTGTCATGGTGCTGCCCCCTACTGCTCAAGGAATGTCATCCAAACTCCTGAATTCACTGGAACGGCATTTACCCACTTTGCTTCCAAAAGGATTTCCTGCAGAAAATACTGAAGGTGAACACAAAATGCTGGAGTAACTCAGCGCGACAGGCAGCATCTCTGGAGAGAAGGAATGGGTGACGGTTCAGGGCGAGACCCATCTTCAGACTGAGAGTCAGGGGAGAGGGAGACACAGGGATATGGAAGGGTAAGGTGTGAAAACAAGAGGTCAAAGGGAACGAAAATCAAGGGAAATATAGAATGGATCATCGTTAACTGAGGGGAAGAGTGACAACGAGGCATACAATCGGTAAAATGTAATCGGGAGGACAGTGAAACTAGTCGGAGAACTAGGATGGGAGAGGGACAGAGAGAGGGAAAGAGGGTTACTTGAAGTTAGAGAAATCAATAGTCATACCGCTGGGTTGTAAGCTGCCCAAGCAAACTAAACATTTAAGCTTCAAGATCTTTTTAAAAAATGTTTGAGCTTTACTTGTGGTTCTTGCATCTGAGCTTGCCTGTTACTATACACAAAAGAAAGATTTATTCTTGCGAAGGGGCGGTGGGGGGGGAGATTTGGTAGGAACCGGAGGGGTAACCTTTTTACACAAAGGGTGGTGGGTGTATGGAACGAGCTGTCAGAGGTGGTGGTTGAGGCAGGTATTATCGCAACGTTGAAGAAACATTTAGACAGGTACGTGGATAGGACAGGTGTTGAGGGATATGGGCCGAAAGCAGGCAGGTGGGGCTAGTGTAGATGGGACGTGTTGGTTCTGGGCAAGTTGGGCCCGAAGGCTCTATGACTATCCATTGCAATGGAATGAATGGTGAGACTGTTGTTACGGCAGGAAAATAAATATTATGGATTAACCAATGCACTTATATCGAAATATTCCAGAGGAATAAATAATCTGATGAAGGGTTTTCAACACAAAACATTAGCTCTCATCCTCTTTCCGCAGATGCGGCCTGACTTGCTGAGGTGTATCCAGCATTTTTTTTTAATTTCAGATTTTCAGCACACGCACTTTTTTTTAACATCTACAACAATGGCCTGTAATGCTCATCATGCCTTTCAGGAGACAGTTATGGCTCAGAAGGTAGCAGCTTCACTTCTAAATCAAAAGCCAATAGATGCAAGTACTACTCTATGGACATAAGCACACAAATATTGACTGGGGAGTGGGAATGATGGTTCAATGGTAATTTATGGGCACGTACCTAGTTATGGTGACATTTTTGTTTTGCATGTAATTCGGTCTTACCATATGTAAGTCTTACCATATGTAAGCACAATCACACCCAAGTACAACAGTGGAATTATTGTAGTGTATGTATAACAGATTACACAGGGGCAGTACAGAATGAGTCATCATGTGTCCACTGCCATCATGTATCCTTCAAGATGGGTGACATATCGAATCGGGTCTGAAGAAGAGTCCCGACCGGAAATGTCACCCATCCTTTTTCTGCAGGGATGCTGCCTGAACTGCTGAGATACTCCAGCACTTTGTGCCTATCTTCTTTAGAGTTGCATGGGTTGGTTGAAGAACACAAAGGTTGGGAGAAAGTAAATGTTCCAGAACCTGGCGGTAAACTTTGGAATTGAATGAAGATAGAAAACAGGATGGGAGCAGTTAGTGCACGGAGAGACTCGCTGGAGGCAGGAACAAGGATGAGCTGTTCATTCCTGGTTTCTTAGAAATGTCTAATGTTTATTAAGATCCCTATGACATCCTAAGATATGTATGAATCTACCGTTACCAGCTCATGATGAGTGGATCTGGCTTGTCTCGGTTTTCTGTTGCAGACAAAGTTTCATGAAGGTACAAAATTATTTCACCACAAATACATCCTCCAGTTAGTTGGATGTTTATGCTGGCAGTATTTTAGTTTAGCGATTTAGCTTAGTTCAGTTTGTAGTTGCAGCTTGGAAACAGGCCCTTTGGCCCACAGAGTCCATGCCGACCAGCGATCACCTGTACACAAGCTCTATCCTAATGGGGACAATTTACAGAAGGCAATTGACCTACAAACCGGCACACAATGTGGGAGGAAACCGGAGCACCCCGAAGAACAGGGAGAACGTAAAACTCCGTACAGGCAGCAACTCTACCGTTGCGACATTGTGCTGGTGCATAGGACCAGGAAGCAATAACATACAAGACCTATTCAAAATACTGCCAGAGTCCAGGGGGAAAAAAAACAACTTGGAACTCGTGCATTTGCAACACTGTAGAGTTCTGGTTCTAGAGTCTAAAAATGAGGACTTTAGTGAGCAGGGAAACTAAGTCAACTGATGGAAAGATACGCTGTGCTTATATTTTTGGATAGCAAATAAATAATCGGCCAGTGAGTATTAAAAGTTGTATATTTTCACTCTGAATGTTGGCAGTAATTTTAGGTCTGGGAAGCTACACTATACAAACTTGGAAAGGGAGTGGTAGAGAATTCCGCAGAAATTCCTTGTCATCATCTGAAATGAGGGACTTCTTACTCTGTCTGTATGGAGTTTGTTGCTGTCTATACGGAGTTTGTACGTTCTCCCTGTGAACCCATGGGTTTTCTCCCGGTGCTCTGGTTTCCTCCCACACTTCAAAGAAATAAAGGTTTGTAGGATAATTGGCTTATGTAGATAGATGGATGGTTTTCTTCCCCTTCATTATCAGGCTTCTAAATGGTCCTTCTAAAAGGTAGGGCGCTGTTCAATTCACCTCTACCGCATTGAGGACATTGGACTTAGTCTAAGGACCTGATACGTTGCAATGCTGAGAACTATATTCCTCACTCTGTATCTTCCCCTTTGCTCCAAGCATTGTGCTTGAGTTTGAACTGATCGTATCTATGTATGGTATAGCGGATCTGTTTGAATAGCACGCTAAACAAAGCTTACACTGTACCTCTGCTGCTGTGAAATGATGTTGTTCATCTGGAAAGAGTCCAGAGAAGATTTACAAGGTTGTTGCCAGGACTCGAGGGCCTGGGGTTTAGCGAGAGGTTGAGCAGGCTGACTTTATTCCTTGGAACACAGGAGTGATGAGGGGCCGATCATTTACACAGAGTAGGGGAATCAAGAACCAGAGGACTTAGGTTTAAGGTGAGAAGGGACAGATTTAATAGGAAGCCGAGGGGCAACTTTTGCACACAAAGGGTGTTGGGTAAATGGAACAAACTGCCATAGGAGGTTGTTGAGGCAGGGTAGACAAAAGTGCTGGAGAAATTCAGCGGGTGCAGCAGCATCTATGGAGCGAAGGAAATAGGCAACGTTTTGGGCCAAAACCCTTCTTCAGACTGATGTGGGGGGTGGGGGGGGGGGCAGGGAGAAGAAAGGAGAAAGGAAGAGGAGGAGCCCGAGGGCTGAGGGAGAGTTCAGAAGGGGAGGAGACAGCAAGGGCTACCGGAAATTGGAGAAGTCAATGTTTATGCCGCTAGGGTGCAAACTGCCCAAGCGGAATATGAGATGCTGCTCCTCCAATTTCCGGTGGTGCTCACTCTGGCCATGGAGGAGGGCCAGTACATCAAGGTCGGATTCGGAATGGGAGGGGGAGTTGAAGTGCTGAGCTTCGGAATGGGAGGGGGAGCAGGGCCTATAACAACATTTAAAAGACATTTGGACAGGTACATGGATAGGAAAAGTTTAGAAGGAGATGGGCCAAACGCAGGAGGACTATAGAAGAGGCATCTTAGACAGCATGGGGAAGTTGGGCCGAAGGGCCTGTTTCCATACTGTATTACTGTATTTTGTATTAAACAGGGAATTTAAGACTTGGACTGAACGTCAGGTGATCCTCCAGGAGAGGAACCATAAAAAGCAATTTTAACATTCGGAGTGTAACAGAAATAGAATGGTGGCTGTCAAAATGGAGTTGGGAACCCACCAGTTTAAATCACTCCCAACCGTGTCACTATTTGTGTCCTCTTTGAAACAGGATCAGTGGAGAAGCAGAAGAGCTAACTAAGCGGCTTGTTAACGATGTGGAAGGCACTCTGTGATTCACTGGAGCTGTGTCCCGGGCTCTGGTTACAATGACTAAACATGGAGTGGACTTGCAGAGGGAAGCATTTCCGTACACTAGTTAACGGGCACGGAGCCCAGACCATCACATGAACCAACCTCCCTTCCATTGACTCTATTTACACCTCACGTTGCCTCGGCAAGGCCAGCAGCATCATCAAGGACGAGTCGCACCCTGGCCACCCCCCTCTCCCATCGGGCAAAAAGGTACAGAAGGGTGAAAACACACACCTCCAGATTCAGGGATGGTTTCTTCCCAACTGTTGTCAGGCAACTGAACCATCCTGCCACAACTGGAGAGCAGGTTATCTTTGATCAGGCTTTACTGGCTTTAACTTGCACTAAATGTTATTCCCTTCGTCCAAAGATTTACACCTATCCGTCCTGGAGTAAGGGTGAGTGAAATATCGGACTTGTCACCCTGTGGATGTTCAATCTACCCCATTGGACATCCTCCGACTGTCGACAAAAGTGCTGGGGAAACTCAGCGGGTGCAGCAGCATCTACTGAGCGACTTGACTTGACTTGAAATAGGCAACGTTTCGGCCCGAAACGTTGCCTATTTCCTTCGCTCCATAGATGCTGCTGCACCCGCTGAGTTTCTCCAGCACTTTTGTCTACCTTCGATTTTCCAGCATCTGCAGTTCCTTCTTAAACAATCCTCCGACTGTCTTTGATTGGACTTTACTGGCTGTATCTTGCACTAAACGTTATTCCCTTATCATGTAACTGTACGCTGCAAATGGCACGATTGTAATATTGTCTTTTCGCTGACTGGTTAGCACACGACAAAAAGCTTTTCATCATTCCGTGGTGCACAGGACAATAAACTAAATTGAACTGAAAACTGAACTGTGCAGGAGTTAGAGACCTGATTCTATAGCTCTGGGAGATAAACAGCAAGTGTACACTGACTGCTAGGAACAGAAATGACAGGAAAGCTCGGAGCGGTGCGGTAAACATGAATAGCACTGAGCACCGTTAAGGAGGATGACATGGAGCCAGTAAGCTCTTACTACGATTCTTATAAACTGCAACAAAGCTGGACCCCAGCTGATGGAAACTGAACCCATCACAAATCTCAGCCCAAGATTAAATCAGACAATTGTGAGAAGTGTAAATAACTACCTCTAATGTACAGGGTATTTTCCAAATGGAGTTGGACTTTCCACGCAGCTGTAGCCTGGTGCTTTCCATCCATTCAAGAGCTGAGACACCTGCCGTGACTAAGCTCTAGGCCGATCCTGGTTCTTGGTAATGGGTCATTTGTTGGGACTTGTACTCAGGGAGAGATCCAGCAATAGAGGATGCTCACGAAGGACAAAAACGTTCTCAGCCCAAGTACATGTTCATAAGGCATAGGAGCAGAATTAAACAATTAGGCCAATCAAATCCGCTCTGCCATTTAATCATGGCTGATCTACCTCTCCCTCTCAACTCCATTCTCCTGCCTTCTCCCCGTAACTTTTGACACCCGTACTAATCAAGAATCCATCAATCTCATCTTTAAATATGCCCAATGACTTGGCCTCCAAAGTCATCTGTGGCAATGAATTCCACAGATTCACCACCCTCTGATTAAAGAAATTACTTCTCATCTCCTTTATAAAAGTAAGTCCTTCTATTCTGAGGCTGTGTCCTCTGGTCTTAGACTCTCCCACAAGTGGAAACATCCTCTCCAGATTCACTCCATCCAGGCAGATTCAATAAATTTAAAACCCCAATATTAGTGCAGAAAGCCCAAAGTCCTTTGTTCAACTAAGACAGTTCACAGTTTATAGTTTAGTTTATGTTTGTAGCGTTCAAGAGCCTGATGGTTGTTGGGAAGAAACTTATCCTGAATCTAGTTTAGTTTAGTCTAGTTTAGTTTAGAGATACAGAGCCTACACATAGGATCCTACACATAATGATTTTCAGGTCCCTAAACCTGGTCCTAGACTCTCCCACTAGGAGAAGTTTGGTCAAAGCTGCAAACCAGTATAGCTGGTGGACCACCCAGCCAAACTTGGCAAAGTGGTCCCAGTTCGATGTAGATGAACTACGAACTGTCTCAGTTGCACTTCTGACTTTCGGCTTTTTTCACACAATTATGTTTTTTTCAATTTATTGAACTTTTTTTGTTTATTATGTTATCTACGAATGCGTAAAAGACATTGGATCAGGTACATGGTTAGGAAAGGTTTAGAGAGATATGGACCAAACGCGGGCAGGTAGGACTAGCATAGATGGGGCCATCTTGTTCAGTGTGGGCAAGTTGGGCCGAAGGGCCTGTTTCCATGCAGCATGGCTCTATGACTCTGCTGTGTTTATGAGCCTGTTATGCTGCGGCAAGTAAGAATGTAATTGTTCTATTTTTGGCACATAAGACGATTAAATGGCAAAATGGATAATCCAGAATGGCTCTGGAACCAAGTGGTGTTTGAAAATCGATGGTGGATTTTTAATTCCGCCAAAAATCCAACTGATGATTTTATCATAAGTACAAATCCTGCTGACTACGTAATCCTGAGCATCTCCGATTATTTACAGACTTTGGATCTCAACTCTTTATCCGGTTGCTTTTAAAATAAACCCAACTGGGAGAGCGCTGAAAGCATTTCCATTGTTATTTGATTTAGCGGCAAATTAAATGAACATTTAAGCTGGATGCTGAAGCCTCAGGAAGATCCATTAGCCCGTTTCTGAACAGCGTCCGTAGAATGGTGGGAAGGCATTCATAAATCAGCATTTCGTACAGTGGGAAGCATTAGAGTGCAAAGGCAGACTAATAGAGAGTTAATTCAGTGAATGCAGTGCTCTTTCAGTGCTTCACTTTGAACTAAAATGCTGCGTACCAGTCAATATGCTCACTGCTCTAAACGTTCTCCAGGGAGTTATTACCACACCACAAATGTCAAAATGCTGCTCCTTGTAGGTAGTCAGATTAGCAGACACATGCCGGGTAAGATGCAGTACATGGCGTTGCAGAGAGAAGGTTACCGCCGACACAGCGGGCATTTGCTCAGACAAAAGGATTTACAGTAAGCAACTGATCGCTGGGTAATATGCCACTTCCCTCTCTCCTCCTGGACAGAGAGGCGGTTACCGGAGAGAAGGAACTGAGGTGGACAGTTGCACTTCTGACTTTCCAGCTCTGGATAACAGAAGATTTTATTTTGTTTCTCGGGAATTGCATTATTAGGAAAAGAGAGATATGGAAAACGCGGGCACGCGTAGGAATCATAGGAAAGCATCTCATGTGGGACAGCGGGGATTTAAGACTAGCATATATGTGTCTGGGGCCTCTTGTTTCAGTGTGGGCAAGTTGGGTGGGGCATGGATCCTGAAGCTCAGTTTGCTCAGACAAATTGTGCTATTTAGTCACCAGGGGGGGGGGGGGGGGGGGGGGGGGGGGGGGGGGGGGGGGGGGGGGGGGGGGGGGGGGGTGCTAGCGGCGATTAGAAGGTGGCCCACTGAATTCATTTTACAGTAAGCAGAACTGAGTAGTTCAACCATTCTAGACAGCGCCTTCCAGTTATCTCAGCACAGGGTGATCTCAGAGCAGTCGGTGAGCCAGAGCCTTTATATTCAGCGGTCTTTGCCCCATCCTGGTGCCGTGTCTACTAGGTTCACCGCACCCACAGGGCTGCTTATTCAATGCCAATGCCCAAGAGACCCAAATAGCTCAAACATGTTTTTTTTGTAGAAGAACTTCACACACATAATACAACATTTCATTCTATCTGAAGCCTCCAGGCAGTCACTTTAAGTTTCAGATGTTTGACGCTATCTACACAGATAGACCCAAAAAGCTGGAGTAAGTCAGTGGGACAGGCAACATCCCTGGAGAGATGTTTCGGGTTGAGACCCTTCTTTAGACTGGTTAGGGATTTACAGAGATGTTTAGTGTACTTTAGACACGCGTTCCGGGAACAGCATGGTTTCCAGCCCTTCTGTCCAGTGTCAACCTATTCAATGGAACAGTGGGGAAAGGCACCTGCAGATGCTGGTTTATTCAATCGAAGCTATCAATACAAAATGGTGGAGTAACTGCAGACAGTTTAAATCTCTGGAGAGAAGGACACAAAAATGCTGGAGTAATCAGGGGACAGGAGAACCTTCTTCAGAATTAGGTTAGGGACTGGGAGTCAATTTAGGAATACTTTAGTTTCGGGTCTTCAGAATTAGTTTTTTTACTGGTTATAACTTTCTGGACTAGCAAAAGCAGGATTTGGATCAATTTAGTTTAGTTCACCATTAACACATATACCAAGGTACAGTGAAAAGCTTTTTTGTTGCGCGCTATCCAGTTACGGGCAGCACAGTGGTAGAGTTGCTGCCTCACAGCGCCGGAGACCCAGGTTCGATCCTGACTATGGGTGCTGTGTGTACGGAGGTTGTACCTTCTGCCCCTGACTGCGTGGGCTTTCTCCGGGTGCTCCGGTTTCCTCCCACTATCCAAAGACGTACAGGTTTGCAGGTTAATTGGCTTCTGTAAATTGTAAATGTGTGTAAGATAGTACTGGTGTATGGAGTGATCGCTGGTCGGAGCAGACTCGGTGTGCCAAAGGGCCTGTTTCCACGCTGTTTCTCTAAACTCTAAGTCGGCCAGTGAAAAAACTATACATGATTACAATCAAGTCATCCATTGTATTACTGTGGTTCAGTAACTGAACTAGTAAGCAGAAACATGCTTACTAATCCAGGATTATGAATTTCAATCCCTCTCCACAAAGTAATTAAAGAAATCTGGGTTGTTTTCTTTCAAAGTATTTGTAACAATGGCCATCTATCAATTACCATGAAATGACTGGATTTCAGTATAAATGCTCTTCAGGGAAGGAAAGCTGTCATCATTGCCATCTGGGCCTCTGATAGATTAGTAAACTAGTCATTTCCAGGTCATTCGGGAATTAGAAATGAATGTGTAGAAAGGAACTGCAGTTGCTGGTTTACGCTGGAGTCAGACACAAAGTGCTGGAGTGATTCAGCAGGTCAGGCGGTCTCCCTCTGGAGGAAAGGAATACGTGACGTTTCGGGTCGTGAGCCTTCTTTAGAATCTCGTTGGCTGTACGAGATTGTGGAGAAATTATAGCGGGTATTAATACATTATTAATACATTAATGAATCAATTAATTAATTAATTCGCTGATCAATAAATTAATCAATGAATAAATTGATAAATTAAGAGTACGAATTTAATGAAATACAATTGGAATCATTTCTTCCTGTCTGGAGAATATGCATAAGTGATGTTTCGAGTCAATGTGAAGAAGGATTCCACCCATCCTTTTTCTCATAATTGCTGCCTGTCCCACTGAGTTACTCCAGTACTGTGTCTATCTTCATTAGAAATAAATACTGGACTTATCATTGAAGCTCTTTTCCTGAAGTGGTGATAACAAAAACAGTCAATTTGAGGAAGGAAAACTCCTGAAAACGTCCTCCAGCCAAATTTGCAATAAAAACATAGAAAAATAGGTGCAGGAGTAGGCCATTCGGCCCTTCGAGCCAGCAACACCATTCAATATGATCATGGCTGATAATCTAAAATCAGAACCCCGTTCCTGCTTTCTCCCCATATCCCTTGATTCCGTTAGCCCGAAGGGCTAAATCGAACTCTCTCTTGAAAATGCTCTGAGTGAGGGGTGAATTGGCCAGAAAGCACAGGGTTATCTTCACAAGAACATCATTGAGTCTTTATTCAAAACGTCACCTGTCCATCCCGTCCACAGATGCTGCCTGGCCCATTGAGTTATTCCAGCACTTTGTGTTTTACTCAGTTTTCCAACATCTGCAGTTCCTTGTGTCATCACAGAAATAAATTCAATGATACTTTATTGTCACATGCTCCTCGGTGATGTGGAATTATTTGGTTTAGTTGAGTTTAGTTTAGTTTATTGTCATGTGTACCAAGGTACAGTCAAAAGCTTTTGTTGCGTGCTAACCAATCAGCAGAAAGACAATACGTGATTACAATCGAGCCATCCACAGTGTACAGATACATGATAAAAGGAATGAAGTGAATAACATCTAGTGCAAGATAAAGCTAGAAAGGTCCAGTCAAAGATAGTCCAAGGGTCTCCAACGAGGTAGATAGTAGTTCAGCACTGCTCTCTAGTTGTGGGAGGACGATTCAGTTGCCTGATAACAGCTGGGAAGAAACTGTCCCTGAATCTGGAGGTGAGCGTTTTCATACTTCTATACCTTTTGCTCGATGGGAGAGGGGAGAAGAGGGAGTGGCCAGAGTGCGACTCATCCTTGATTGTGCTGCTGGCCTTGCCGAGGCAGCGTAAGGTTTAGATGGAGTCAATGGAAGGGATGTTGGATTGTGTGGAAGGTCTGTCTTGTGTCCGCAATTTTTTGCATACTATCTGGTAAAATCATTCTATAGATAAGAGCAATCCGAGATAAGTGCAACATTGCATTGATTGTAGTGTACCAATAATAGACTTCACTGAGGCAGTGCACAAAGAGTCACCACATTTCTACTGCCCACTTGTGCCTTTCAGGTTTCCACGAGCTTAAGCGCTGGCGAATCTGTGGAATTCTTTGCCACAGAAAGCTGCGGAGGCCAAGTCAGTGGATATATTTAAGGCAGAGATGGATAGATTCTAAATAGAACGGCTGTCAGAGGTTATGGGGAGAAGGCGGGAGAATGGGGTTAGGAGGTGGAGATAGATCGGCCATGATTGAATGACAGAATAAACTTGATGGGCCAAATGGCCCAATTCTGCTCCTATCACTTATGGACTGCAAAAGGCAAGGGAACTTGTACTGAACTCTAGGAACAGCCTTCCACTCCCAAATAATCCACCAACCATTTTCCTTTGTACTCAAAAATGCTGGAGAAACTCAGCGGGTGCAGCGGCATCTATGGAGCGAACGTTGCCTATCTCCTTCACTCCATAGATGCTGCTGCACCCGCTGAGTTTCTCCAGCATTTTTATGTACCTTCGATTTTCCAGCATCTGAAGTTCCTTCTTAAACCATTTTCCTTTGCTTCCTGCCACCGAGCCATTTTTGGATCCAATTTACCAAACTTGCTCTTATATCCCATCGGCTTTCATTTCTTCGACCAGCCTAATATGTGACAACTTGCCAATAGCTTTACACTGCCTTCAGCATCAATATTCACATCACAGTGTATTCAGCATTCTGAGCTCTACAGCATGTCATCCAATATTTGCGTGTGTCTGTTCCACAATGGATTTAATTCTCAGATCAATATGTCATGCTAAGCTATTTGTTAAGAGTTATTGTAAAATTTCCAAACTAAGCGTTTATTTACCAGAATGCCCTTTGTCCTGTTATATTTGTTCAATCTGATAATACAGAATTCTCATTTGCTTTCTTGCAAAAGTAATTTAAGCCCATAAATGACTTCCTTTTTTACATCCCTGTACACTAACACCATCCTACACACACACTAGGGACAATTTACAAATTGGACCAAACCAATTAACCTACAAACCTGCACGTCTTTGGAGTGTGAGAGGAAACCGGAGCTCCCGGAGAAAACCCACGGGGAGAACGTGCAAACTCCATACAGACTGCATGATTCTCAGTTTAGAGACACAGCGTGGAAACAGGCCCTTCAGCCCATTGGGACCGCGCCAACCAACGATCACCTTTGCACTCGTTCTGTCCTACACACTAGGAACAATTTACAGAAGCCAATTCGCCTCCAAACCTGCACGACTTGTGGGAGGAAACCAGAGCATCCGGAGAAAACCCACGAGGTCACAGGGAGAACGTACAAACTCCGCATGATAGGACATGTACTGAGGATTGAATCCAGGTCTCTGGCACTCTAGGGTGGCAACGCTAACACTGCACCACTGTGCTGCCCCAATAATTCTAATAAAATTAAAATATACCACTTTAAAATTGGACCAAATAAATTGAAAGGCAGTATTTGAACTGGATATAAAATGCTGGGGTAACTCAGTGGGTCAGGCAGCATCCCTGGAGTACATGGATAGGTGACATTTCGGGTCAAAACCCTTCTTCAGACTGACAAGAAAGGTCACCTATCCATGTTCTCCAGAGATGCTGCCTGACCCACTGAGTTACTCCAGCATGTTGTGTCCTTTTATTTTAGAAAAGGAAGCAAGCCAACTGTGTAAAAAAAAAATTCAAACAATAAAACATATCCTCCAATTCAATTTAGATTCCTCCCAAGAGCAATTACTCGAATTTACCTCAGCATGTGTGTACTTAAGAGCAAATAAATATCTGTTGTTCATTAAAACATTTGATTTGGTTTTTAAATAAAAACAATCCAAATCTTCTCACACTCACAATGAAAAGTTTAAACAGAAGATGTCATTAACGTCGTAAGGAATAGTAGAATTAGGCCATTCGGCCCATCAAGCCTACGCCATTCATAGAAACATAGAAACAGAAATTAGGTGCAGGAGTAGGCCATTCGGCCCTTCGAGCCCGCACCACCATTCAATATGATCATGGCTGATCATCCAACTCAGTATCCCGTACTTGCCTTCTCTCCATACCCCCTGATCCCCTTAGCCATAAGGGCCACATCTAACTCCCTCTTAAATATAGCCCATGAACTGGCCTCAACTACCCTCTGTGGCAGAGAGTTCCAGAGATTCACCACTCTCTGTGTGAAAAAGGTTCTTCTCATCTCGGTTTTAAAGGATTTCCCCCTTATCCTTAAGCTGTGACCCCTTGTCCTGGACTTCCCAAACATCGGGAACAATCTTCCTGCATCTAGCCTGTCCAACCCCTTAAGAATTTTGTAAGTTTCTATAAGATCCCCTCTCAATCTTCTAAATTCTAGAGAGTATAAACCAAGTCTATCCAGTCTTTCTTCATAAGACAGTCCTGACATCCCAGGAATCAGTCTGGTGAACCGTCTCTGCACTCCCTCTATGGCAATAATGTCCTTCCTCAGATTTGGAGACCAAAACTGTACGAAATACTCCAGGTGTGGTCTCACCAAGACCCTGTACAACTGCAGTAGAACGTCCCTGCTCCTATACTCAAATCCTTTTGCAATGAAAGCTAACATACCATTCGCTTTCTTTACTGCCTGCTGCACCTGCATGCCTACCTTCAATGACTGGTGTACCATGACACCCAGGTCTCGCTGCATCTCCCCCTTTTCCAATCGGCCACCATTTAGATAATAGTCTGCTTTCCCGTTTTTGCCACCAAAATGGATAACCTCACATTTATCCACATTATACTGCATCTGCCAAACATTTGCCCACTCACCCAGCCTATCCAAGTCACCTTGCAGTCTCCTAGCACCTTCCTCACAGCTAACACTGCCCCCCAGCTTATTGTCATCCGCAAACTTGGAGATATTGCCTTCAATTCCCTTATCCAGATCATTAATATATATTGTAATTAGCTGGGGTCCCACCACTGAGCCTTGCGATACCCCACTAGTCACTGCCTGCCATTGTGAAAAGGACCCGTTTACTCCTACTCTTTGCTTCCTGTTTGCCAGCCAGTTCTCTATCCACATCAATACTGAACCCCCAATGCCGTGTGCTTTACATGGCTGATCTATCTCTCCCTCCTAACCCCATTCTCCTGCCTTCTCTCCATAACCTCTGACACCTGTACTAATCAAGAATCTATCTCTGCCTTAAAAATATCCATTGACTTGGCCTCCACTGCCTTCTGTGGCAAAGAATCCCACTGATTCACCACCCTCTGACTAAAGATGTTTCTCCTCATCTTCCTAAAAGAACGTCCTTTAATTCTGAGGCTATGTCCTCTCGTCCTGGACTCTCCCACTAGTGGAAACATCCTCTCCACATCCACTCTATCTAGTTAATATCGATTAACTGCAAAATAATCTTATTTTCCATAAAAACAGAGAATAATGGAAATCTCCACTGGGTCAGACAGCATTGGTGGGTTGAGCGACAATGTTAATGTTTCAAGTCTTCTGTTTGTGATCACCTATCATGGATAGTTACATGGCAGTGGTTCATTTATTGAATGATAAGAGCAGAATTGGTAATCATAAAGATTTTCACAACCGTAACGTACTTCTGAGGGGAAGCCCGAAATTTGTCAAATATTGCCAGCAAATGCACACCAGCAGATGCACACCACAATTTATCAGTTTAGTTTAGTTTATTGTCACGTGGTGCGAGGAACAGTGACAAGCTTTCACTGTATCTCGGTCCGTGCACGTGACAATAAACTAAACTGAACTAATAACTGAACTGAACCACGGTGGAGCAGCAGTTGCTGCCTTACAGCGTCAGAGACCCCTGACTACGGGTGCTGTCTGTTCGGAGTTTGTACGGTCTCCCTGTGAGCGTGTGGGGTTTCCCCAGGTGCTCTGGTTTCCTCCCACACTCCAAAGACGTACAGGTTTGTAGGCTGAGTAAAACATTGTAAATTGTCCCTCGTGTGTGTGTGTAGGATGGTGTTAATGTGCGGGGATCGCTGGTTGGCGCAGACTCCGTGTGCCAAAGGGATTGTTTCCGCGCTGTATCTCTAAACTAAACAACCTTCACTTTGACTGCTCGTATGATAAAGGCAATACCCCTGTACTTACAGAACTTTGGAGGAACAAAACTTAGTACAGCCTAGAAATAAAAAGAAAAAGCCATTAAGTTTGTTACAAATGATATAAGTATCATACAATTGTCATGATATTTTGGAGACATAAGGAACTGCAGATGCTGCAATCATGAGCAAACGACAAAGTGCTGGAGGAACTCAGTGGGTCAGGCAGCATCTGCGGAGGGGAATGGACAGGTCGGGACCCTTCTTCAGACTGATTGGAGTGCATGGAACATAGAACAGTACAGGAGCGGGCCCTTCGGCCCACAATGTTTGTGCCGAACATGATGCGAGGTTAAACTGATCTCATCTGCCTGTATGTGATTGAAAGGGGGAGGGAAAGCAGGAAAAGAGAGTTGGGGAGGTGGAGGATGACAAAGCTTGGCAGGGGCGGTGGGGAGAGGGAGAGCAAAGTATCCTGACGCAGGATACTTTGTAACGTTGTCGGTGTCCTTTGTGTGGTGACTCTTTGCATACCGTGGGTATACAAATCAAAGAATATCATTGTGACTTGTCACATGTGACAATAAAGTTTTCATTAATTTGAAAAGGAAACATGATATTTTATTGTGTGAGAAAATATTCCAATGTTTTAAGGGTTAAATTATGAGAACAGATACCATAACCTGTGGGTTTACTCTCAATGTGTGGTGCAAGTTTTTCACATAGAGAAAGATGGAAGCCAGGAACACACCGCGAGGAGTGGTTTAGTTTAGTTTAGTTTAGAAATACAGAGCGGTAACAGGCCCTTTGGCCCACCCAGTCCGCACCAACCAACGATCTCCGCACATTAACACAAGCCGACATGCACTCGGGACAATTTACACTGATACCGAGCCAAAGGGCATCTTTGAAGTGTGTGGTGAAACTGAAGATTTCGGAGAAAACCCATGCGGTCACTGGGAGAACGTACAAACTCCGTGCAGATCGAACCCGAGTCTCTGGCGCTGCAAGCGCTGTAAATCAGCAACTCTTCCGCTGAGCCACCGTGCCACTCTCGTGGTGGAGGTTGAGAGATGGGCATTTCAGAGGCTTTTGGAAGGCACATGGATATATGCAGGGAATGGAGGAATATAGCATACGTGCAGGCAGAGCAGATTACATTAACTTGGCATCAAGTTTGGCACGGACATTGTGGGCCAAAGGGCATGTTCCTGTGGTGTATCATTTTACGTAAAGGGACCATAGAATGAGTCAGTTCAAATGTTTTTCTACTCCTTTGGACTGCAACAAGTGGACAAAAAAGAACATCTGTGTATCACTCACATTTGAGACACTCTGCCAGACAGGATGCATGGAACAGTTAAGAGGGAAATGTTTGTGATCTTCATTGTTCATCAGCTGCATTCCCAGAATCAGTCTCGCTAGATAATTCAGTAAGTTACCAAATCCAACCCAGGTGGGTGAATGCTCATGTCAACTGGTGCAAGTAATGCAAGTCGCACACAACTCAAAACATTTCCATTGAATTTATTTCTCAGATATACGAGATGCTAAAGTTTAGTTTAGTTTAGAGATACAGCGTGGCAGCAAGCCCTTCGGCTCTTCAGCCCATTGAAACCGCGCCGGCCGGCGATCCCCACACATTAGCACTATCCAACACTAGGGACAATTTTTACATTCATACCAAGCCAATTAACCTTCAAACCGGTACGTGTTTGGAGTGTGGGAGGAAACCGAAGATCTCGGAGAAACCCCATGCAGGTCACGGGGAGAACGTACAAACTCCGTACAGACAAGCACCCGCAGCCAGGATGGACCTGGGGTCTCTGGCGCTGTAAGGCAGTTGCTCTACCGCTGCACCACCGTGCACCGATTCTGGTAGATGATTCAGTACGTTACGAAATCCAACGTAGACTGCACATCTCAACTGGTGCAAGTAATGCAAGTCTTACACAACTCGTAACAATTTCCATTGAATTTATCTCTCAGATATACGAGATGCTAATGTGTAGAATACTAATGGAATTGCTATTGATAATTGAATATGTAAGCAAGTATTTTGTTGTTTTCCAGTAAACAACAGTTGCAACATCATTTTTAATGCATCGAACTGTGATAACTGTATTGACTAATTTCCTTGAATGGGTCTGGTTTTAACCCTTCATGTACTTTAAAGAAATAGGTAGCGTAGGAAGGAATTGCAGATACTAGTTTAACCCAAAGATAGACACAAAATGCTGGAGTAACTCAGCGGGACAGGGCGGCATCTCTGGAGAAAAGTAGTAGATGACGTTTCGGGTCTGAAGAATTAAATTCTTACTTTGCTTCAGCACAACAGAATATAGTAGGTATGAATATAGAACATATCAGTGTGTCCATATACCATTATATAAATATATACACACATCAATAAATAAGCAGATAAAGTGCAAATAAACAGATAATGGTCTATTAATGTTCAAAGATTTGTTTAGGTTGAGTTTAATAGCCTGATGGCTGTGAGGAAGAAGCTGTTTCTGAACCTGGACGTTGCAGTCTTCAGGCTCCTGTACCCTCTACCTGAAGGTAGCGGGGAGATGTGTGTGTAGCCAGGATGGTGTGGATCCTTCATGATGCTGCCAGTCTTTTTGAGGCAACGACTACGATGGACCCCCTCGATGGTAAGGAGGTCAGAGTCGATGGTGGACTGGGCAGTGTTTGCTACTTTTTGTACTCTTTTCCACTCCCGGGAATCCACAGCACCTGGAGGAAACCCACGTGGTCACGGGGAGAACGTACAAACTCTGTACAGACAGCACCCTCATACAGGATCGAACCCGGGTCTCTTGCGCTGTAAGACAGCAACTCTACCTCTGTGTGCTAATGCGCCTCCCCTTTAATCTTTAATCGAAGGGCCTGTTTCCAAATTGAGGGGACATGATGTACGAATTCAGACATTACATTGAGTCACTGAGTTTGCCGGTTACTTAGTTTATTAGTCTGAGGAAAGAATGTCCACGATTTGAACTGCAACCAAGGGGATTCAAATGAAAAGAACTAGAGACTAACATGAAGGGGCTGCCAAAGCGCTTTGCTTCAGGCTCAGTGACATAATGTTCAGGAAAAAAATCATTAACAATGTCTGGGTCATGGAATGGTAAGTCCAAGAATGTGAAAGAGCGCACATCTTAAAAGCTTGAAAGGAAATCACTTTCGTGACGATTTCACTGTTTTCATAGCATTTTATTTCTGCGAAGACCTTCGGGCAATTTCAGAACAATTGTTCACAGGGCTTGTTGCTGACGTATCGAGTTTGACACAACTCAGATTAGTAATGAGTTTCATTCTTCATTACCTGCAAATCATTTGTTTTTCTTTTATTTCATTTACTGTCTTTCCTCACGTTAGCCTCCACAGCTGGGAAGGTCTGAATCACACTTACTCACAGCCACTGTTGACAAATTCATATTGAGCAACAGAAGAATGAAGTAGCCCTTTTAAAACATTCCCATATTTTTTAAGCTTTTGGCCGTCTGCCCAATTGTAACCCCTTCTGTAGTTTTGCATCTCTCTTGTGAATCCCTTGGGCTTAGCCTTAGACTTCAGATATAGAGCAGGGTAACAGGCCCTTCGGCCCACAGAGTCCGTGCCGACCGGCGATCACCCCGTACAGAAACACTATCCTACACCCTAGGGAGAATTTACAGAAGCCAATTAACTTACAAACCTGTACGTTTTTGGAATATATTAGAATCCCTGCAGGTAATTTAGTTTAGTTTAGTTCAGAGATACCGCCTGTAAACAGGCCCTTCGGCCCACTGAGTACACACTGACCATCAATCACCCGTATACTAGTTCTATGTTATCCCAGGTTTGCATCCTACACACTAGGGTCAATTTACAGTAGCTAATTAACCTACAACCCTGCACGTCTTTGGGAGGAGACTGGAGCACTCGGAGAAAACCCACGCGGTCACAGAGAGAACGTACAAAATCCATAAAGACAATACCTGTTGTCAGGATCGAACCCGGCTCTCTGGAGCCAAAAGGCACAAACTATACCGCTGTGCCACCATGCCGCCCTTATTTCACCGTTCCTGTAAAGCTGGCACATGGAGTCGTACAGCATGGAAACAGAGCCCTTCAGCCCAACTCGACCATGATGAACAAGATGCCCCTCTAAAATAGTCCCAATTGCCCACGTTTGGTCAATAAAGATAAAGTCTAAACTTTTTCACTATATATACCTGTCCAAATGTCATTTAAATGTTGTTATTGTACCTGCTTGACTACTTTATCTTGCTGTTCGTAAAATTTACTGAATATACTAAATTCATTTTATTCCGAATAAAGTTTATTTTTTTTTAAATAGACAGGGTAGGGTTGGGTCAGAACCTTTCTTTCCTGGGTGGAAATGTCAAACAGTAGAGGGCACAGCTTTAAGGAGATAGAGCAAGGTTTAAAGGAGATGTGCGGGCCACGTTCTTTAGCACAGATGGAGGTGGGTGTTTGGAATGCACTGCTAAAGGGTGGTGGTGAATCCAGATATAATAGTGGCACTTAAAAGGCTTTTAGATAGGCATGTGGATATGCAGAGAATGGAGGGATAGGGATCCTGTGCATGCAGAGGAGATTCGTTCAACTTGGCATCATGTTCACCACGGACATTATGGGCCGAAGGGCCTGTTTTCTGTGCGATGTTGTAACTGTATAGAGGCAGCTTGGAAGGATCTCCCGGTTGCTGGACACTTTAATTCTCCTTCCCTTTCCTACACAGATCTTTCTGTCCTCCATTGTTTGAGTGAGGTTAAGCGCAAATTGGAGGAACTGTATCTCATATTCGCTTGGGCAGCTTACAGTGGTATGAATATTGATTTCTCTAACTTCAAGTAACCCCGGCATTCCCTCTCTCCATCCCTGCCCCGCACTGGCTTCTAATTTTCACCCTACAAACAGCTAACAATGGCTTGCTCCCTTTATCATCCACTTTTTTGCATATCTTTCATTCATTGTTCTTTATCTCTCCACATCACTGTCTATATCTCTTATTTCCCTTATCCCAAACCAGTCTAAAGAAGGGTCTCGACCTGAAACATCACCCTTTCCTTCTCTCCAGAGATGCTGCCTGAGTTACACCAACTTTTTGTGTCTATCTTCGGTTTAAACCAGCATCTGCAGTTCCTTCTTACACATAGGTTAGTTTATTGTCACGCATACCGAGGTACAGTGAAAAGCTTTTGTTATGTGCTAACCAGTCAGCAGAAAGGCAATACATGATTACAATCAAACCATTGTATAGATACATGATAAGGGAATAACGTTCAGTGCACGGTAAAGCCAGCAAGGTCCGATCAAAGATAGCCGAGGGTCACCAAAGAGGTAGATAGTAGTTCAGGTCTGCTCTCTGGTTGTGGTTGATGATTCAGTTGCCTGATAACAGCTGGGAAGAAATTGTCCCTGAATCTGAAAGTGTGCGTATTCACAACATTTCAGCATGTCATAGCACGCAGGAAGAAACTAGTCAACACCACATGAACTTTCATCAGACTGAAAGTTAACATATGAATGAGGAATGCAGCACAATAAAATGGTGGATGGACAGACATCAGTGATCTTAACTCAACAGCAAGTGCAACTGTGGAGAGGTACAGACAATGGCCCACCTACTGACTTGCGGCGGAGAGGCATGCACTGCGGACCATCTCCGCAGAGGCACAGATGTGGCACTGGCTGTGGCAAAGCGATGGCAGATCATCATCTGCCACACGAACGGAAAAAAAACTCAACAGAACCTCATATTTTGTTGGGAACAACACCTCATATTTCGCTATTCTAAATGTAATAAATCCAAAGAGGGTCTCCTTGTGTTGGAAGGAACTGCAGATGCTGGTTTATACCGCAGATAGACACAAAATGAGAACATGGATAGTTGACGTTTCAGGTCGGGACCCTTCTTTGCTCAGCCTCCTTCCTTTCTTCTCCTCCAAGTATCTCACCTTCTATTTTCCCTTTGACCCTCTTCTCTCCAACACCTTATCTTCCCTCCCAAAATCTTCACAGTCCTGCTCTTCAACCCTGTAGAAGTTTGTTGTCTCGTTGGACAACTCTGGAGAACGTGGATAGGACGTTTTGGGTCAGGGCCCTTCTTCAGACTGAAAATTAGGAGTGGGCAGCGTTGAACGGGCAAGGATGGGGGAAGAACGCTAGGGAACAAGGGACAGGGATGGGAAAGGATTGGAATGATGGACCAGCGGGGATGATGCTGGTAAGTGAGAGGACGGAGTGTGTGGGTGAGTATAGCAGTGGGGGAAGAGAAGAGTGGGGGTCAAACAAGCAAGTGGAAATGTGAGCAGAGGATGAAGGAGGATAAGGGAAGGGGCAGAGCTGGAAGGAAAGGCACAGGACGAAGGGGGCAAAGAGAACGGTAGGAGGAGCAGGTGGAAGGGAAAGGAGAGAGCAGCGCTAGAGAGGGAAGGGAGAGGAGAGGAGAGGAGAGGACATAGTTAAAGAGAGAAGGGAGAGGGGAGGAATAGGCTTGGGGCTGGAGACAGCTCCTGGGGCTCTGGGATTGCCTGTGATCCAGGCCAGAGAGGGTCAAGGCCGGGGCCGGGACGGGGACGGGGACGATGCGCTCCGGGCTGCTGAGGCTCCCCGCGGCCGGCCGCCGCTGGTACCGGGGCTCGGGGCATCGGGCAGAGGCCGGGCCGCACCGGGTGATCGACCTGCGCAGCGACACGGTGAGCCGGCCCGGCGCGGCCATGCGGGCCGCCATGGGCAGCGCCGCAGTCGGGGACGATGTGTACGGAGAGGACCCCACCGTCAACGGTAAGGAAAGGCCGAGGCTGCGGCCTAGCGTCGCGGGATAGTGAGAGAGCGAGAGAGGAGGAGAGCGGGAGAGGGAAAGTGTGAGAGAGGGGAGGAAGGGAGGAGAAGGGAAAGACATGAGAGGGGCAGAGGATAGCAGGGGAGGGTGAAGGAGGGAGAGAGGGAGAGCGGATGGGGTAGAAGGGAAGAGGAAGGCATGGGGATAAATGATGGGGATGGGGATGGGTGGGAGGAAGGAGGGGATTGGAAGTACATGGAGGGAGGTTGGGAGGGGGAGGAGGAGGAGGAGAGGGGGGACGGGGAGGGGTAGTGAGAGAGGGGGGAGGGGTAGTGAGAGAGGGGGGAGGGCAAAGATACTAGAGGAGTTCCTCTAGTATCTTTGGGGGTGGGGTAGTGAGAGAGGGGGGAGAGAGGGAGGGGGTATTGATAGAGAGGGGATGAGGAGGGGGTAGTGAGGGGGAGGGGAGAGAGGGAGGAGGAGAGAGGGGTAGTGAGGGGAGGAGGAGAGAGGGGAGGAGGAGAGAGGGGAGGAGGAGAGGGGGTTGTGAGAGAGAGGGGAAAGAAGGGTTGGATGGGAGGAGGGAGATATGTATAGAGGAGGGTGGAGGGACGAGTAAGGGTTGGGGTAGAGAGAGAAAGAGAGGGGGAGGGGGGAGACCGGAGGCAAGGAGACCCACTGTAACTGTTGTCTCCATTGATCACATTTATGTATAGTATTATCGGATCTGACTGGACAGCATGCAAAACAAAGATTTTCACTGTTTTCGGTACGAGTGACAACAATAAACCTAAACCTAAGTCCTTCTTTAAAATATAAAAGACAAAGTGCTGGAGTAACTCAGCAGGGCAGGCAGCATCTCAGTAGAACATAGATAGGTGACGTTTCGTGTCTGGGTCTGGGCCTGAAACGTCAACCCGAAACGTCTAGAGATGCAGGTAAGGGAGGGTTTTTGATGAGGAAGAACAAACTCAGATAAGGTCTTAGAAGCTAGACAAAAATGCTGGAGAAACTCAGCGGGGTGAGGCAGCATCTATGGAGCGAAGGAAATAGGCAACGTTTCGGGTCGAAACCCTTCTTCAGACTTATCTTCTTCAGATGAGATATTCCTGGGGGGTTGCTATCTGGGTAGAATTTAGAAACAGAAAGGGAATGATCACTTTGATGGGACTGCATTAAAGCCCCCAATAGTAAGAAGGAAATAGAGGTGCAGATGTGTAGGGTGATTGCAGATAGCAGTAAGAATAATTGGGCAGTATTTGTGGGAGGTATCAACATCCTTATGGGGCTTTTTGACGGGGCGACTTCACGCAAGATGTGACCAGAGTGAAGTGGTCGTGGTCTAGCACGATATCATACGATATAACGGGGGGGTAGACAAAGAGTTCCCACGGTACTCGGCATTTCTGTTATTTGTGCGAGTGACTTGTCCGTCTCCCGAGCTTTCCCGTTAAATCTTGAATGAGCATTGTAAACTGTCAAGTGCAATTAAATCATCACGTGGCACAAATGATGTCATAATTTATTTCATGGCTCTTAGAGACATGATTCCAACCTCAAACACAGAGAGTGTAAAAGCTGTCTGCAACTTTTTTACTTTGCAGCTGCAGGGCACAGACAGACTTATAAGAGAAGTTTAAGTTAACTGCAAAAACAGCACTTTTACATCTATAGCATTGTATGTTTTTAAATCTTGGATAACATTAAATGGTTCTCCTGTTGATGAACTGATATATCGTTATATATACTCACATGAGCACCCGGGATACTCCGCAGCCTTCATCTCCAGCAGGTTCCGTTTTCTCTCTCCCTGTTTCTATAATCCTGTCTGGATTTATCGTAGAGAATCTCGTTAAATTGGTACCATTCTACAAGTTCCCCCTCTTGTTCCCTGGAGAAGTTATATGGCCTTACCTTCTGCCATCTTCCCTTTACATAAGCGTCTGTAGAGGCTATTCCTACAACGGCTACTGGGGAGGTAATCTGAAATCCACCTTGCTCACCCTCTCCCTGCTCCAAGGAGCCCAAAGGCAGTGTTATCTCTAGCATCTCCTGTTGCCTCTCCACCTGTCTCTCTTGCTGCGTCTCCTCCTCATTCTCCTGCATGGCAAAAACCTTTCTGACACGCTTTACCCCCTTTCTTTGAGCTTTTCTGGGAGCCATCTCTGCGTGTTCCTGTTAAAAAGATTCTCCAACAATGACAATGAGGTGGGACGTCCTCGATGGACACATGTTCCATTGGCAACATTGAGAACACCTTTTTTACTCACCTTCTGTCCCCTCTGTCCAGCTTCCGGGTTTACCGTTCGCAGGAGTTCCAACGGTAACCGCAAGAGTTACTACGGATATCGCACTGGCCACTACGTTCATAAAATGTTGCAATGCTCAACCACAAGTGTACAAGTCACTCTTGGAGAAATTCAAGCTTGCTTGAATTTTCTCCCGAGTACCCAAGTTACACGATTACCTGCCGTTAGCGCCACGGTGGTCCACGGTGGTCCACGAATGCCGTACTGTTATCGCACGAGGTTCCCACGATGTTAAACTCTGGTTACCTCTTGCGTCAAGTCGTCTCGTGAAAAGGGGTTTTAGCATTGACTAGATCTCCCGTGGTGTAAAGGGCTTGGACGGGATGAATCTGTTAAATGTGTTCAAGAAAGATTCCTCAATCAATACAAGAAACATTTATTGTCACATGTACCAATTGGTACAGTGAAATTACATGTAGAGGGTCTACAAGAGAGGTATTTTGGATTTCACCCATTTCTTCAATGTGTACAAAACCTATTAGTGTCTAAGCCTGGGCAATACTACATATCTATGTATATTTGTAGCAGGGAGTACAGCCATCTGAAAATCAGTGCAGCAAATCAACTGAGATTGATAACTAAAGATAGACACAAAATGCTAGAGTAACCCAGCAGGTCAGCCAACACCTCTGGAGAACATGGATAGGTGAAGTTTCGGGTCGGGGCCCTTCTTCATACTTGAGATTGATAACTACAGTGCAAACAATTTATTTATAGGAATAAAAGAGCAAATCATATGGGAATCAAGTAAGACACAGCATTTAAAAGGCAAAAGAGCAAGTTGATGATTTTGGTGAGACCCATATCAATATTGTACAGTAATCCTGATAAGTTAAAAACTCCTGTCCTGCTGAGTTACTCCAGCATTTTATGTCTGTACAGGTTAAAAAGTTAACTGTTTTCTTAACTTTTCCTTTCATCAGTTCTTAAATCTCTTTTTTTGTTTCTGCGATTTTTTTTAAACATGTTTTGTTGGGATTACCAACATGTTGATACACAAGCCAACTAGAATTTGCTGCATTGCTTTGCTTGTGGTGTTCAAGAATAATCTTCGGGAAACGTCATAACAAATATCTTCTAATCCTTTCCAAATGAGTTTCGAAATTGTGGACAATCCAGATTTATGGGTTTCCCAAGAGAATCTTCCCAGTTCATTCCCTGCCTTCTTTCGCCATCCCACAAAATATTAATGTCCGCATGTCAACACATTTCATATTATGTTTAAAATGCTTCAGGCTGTTTAGAATATATACTATAGTTTCAATTGTGCAAAGTTGGATGCAATATAAGCAAATTATTAAAACGTGGTGTCTAAATTTGAGAAAATCCAAAGTGAGAGAAGAAGATAATTGTTATTAAATCGAAATGTGAGTGCTGTCTGTACGGAGTTTGTACGTTCTCCTTGTGACCGCATGGGTTTTCTCCGGGTTCTCCAGTTTCCTCCCACACTCCAAAAACATGCAGGTTTGTAGGTTAATGGACTTCGGTAAATTAGTAAATTGTCCCTAATGTCTAGGGCAGTGCTAGAGTTATGGGGTGATTGCTGGTTGGCACGGACTCGGTAGGCCAAAGGGCCTGTTTCAGTGCTGTATCTCTAAAGTACAGTCTAAACTGGTTAATTTATAATAATTAGCATCTGCAGTTCTTCATTTCCACATTTTGACTGCTCAACTGCAAAAACTCCTCAAAGTATGCTTTGAAGAAGTTGCAGGTACTATAGCAACGTTAAGAAACATTTAGACAGGTAAATGGATAGGGCAGGTTTAGGGATATGGGCCAAACGCAGGCAGGTGGGACTAGTGTAGATGGGGCATGTTTGTTGGCATAGGCAAGTTGGCACTTCCGCTCAGTCCACCTTAACCTACCTACCTGACCTGTACATCGGTGAGACCAAGTGCGATCGCTGAACACCTCCGCTCAGTCCACCGTGCGGTTCCCGGAGGTTGTTTCAGTCTCCCTACCTGCTTCCACTACCTGCAACCTCCGGCAACCACTTGCAACCTCCGGGAACCGCACGGAAATCTTGGGTGGGGTGCAAAGTCTCCAGAGGTTTCCGTTCAGGTTTCCTAAGTGGGACAGGGGCATTAGCAGCGGTATGAACATTGACTTCTATAACTTCAAATAGCCCTTGCTTTCCCTCTCTCTCCATCCCCCCCCCCTTCACACTTCTCCCACCAGTCTTACTGTCTCCAACTACATTCTATCTCTGTCCCGCCCACTCCCCTGACATCAGTCTGAAGAAGGGTCTCGACCCTTTCACCATTTCCAAAGGGAGTTATGTGAGACATTCTCTCACTGCTCCTCCCCTCTGTGACTACTGCTGCTGCCTTCACGGACGCCTGGCCTGTTGAGTTACTCCAGCGCTTTGTGCCCAGCAGATTATCACTTTAATTACCAAAGTTTATTTTAATCAGAGTATGTTCCTGGGTAATGTATTTTGTTCTGGGCAGAATGATGGTTAAATTGCTGTTTCAAGGCGTTTGAAGAAAAATGTTTTGTCAAATGTAGCTCATTTAGCCATTTGCAGTCAGATTAAGACACGCATCTCCTATGGAAATTCAACACTTAGAAAAATATTTTCTACTGTTCTGTGTATTTAAAATTTACAGCTTTTCGTTAAAGCAATTTGGTTTTCCTGTTCTAGTTTGTTATTTCTAGCAATACGTTATAAAAAGTTTTTTTTACACTTCTTCATTCTGATGTAAGCACCTCTACCCCCGTAACATTGGTTAATGAGAGTATAGATGCTATCAACTTTCCATGGAGCATGAGCTCTTTAGTTATTTACATAACTCTTGTTCTCATCAACTGTGCCTAAAATCTGTCAATAACGTTGACATCTGTGGCTGTGAACCATTTAAGCATGCATCAGGTAGTGGTGTGGACCACATGGAATGGTTCTTGCCCTTTGATGATCCTTCGGAGTGAAGGATGTCTTGCCTCAACTCTAATCCTGTAGAGTGGAGAAATCTGCGTGAATTCATTGAATGGATGTGTTCGTTGTTCACAAACTGTCACATGGACCTGACAGAGTCCAAGTCCAAGTCCGGTCTAAGTCCAAGATGAGTGGAAATTTTGCATTGCTACAAACGTAGGTGCACACGCACACACGCACACAACACACACATGCACACACACATGCACACATCCACACAGACACGCACACAAACGCATACACACACCATACATAGATGCACACTGACACCTCTTCAAGAGTGTCTGAGCATCAGCGTACATGATTATTCAACTACATGAGTGGTCCTTGATCTTCTGAAAGGACTGTCTCTGCTAATAATATAGGCCCAATACAATACGATAGGATATGATAGAACTTTTTTATCCCAGGATGGAAATTGATCTGCCAACAGTCATAAAAACACAAAATACATGAAACGTGAAATTAAAGTGACTGGTGGAAAGGCTTGGGGGATGTGCAGATTGGGAAGGGTGGAGGGGGGGGGGGGGGGGGGGGGGGTCAGTCTACCCCACGACAGAAGGGGGAGGAGTTGTACAGTTTGATAGCCACAGGGAAGTCAGTGGCGTTCTGTCCTGCATTTGGTGGAACCAGTCTGTTGCCCCACTCGTGTCATTGAGTGATTATTTATGCTGGATTTCAAGAGGTGGGCAAAGAGAATCAAGGGAGCATATGGAAAGCATTGTGAACTGGAAAACAAGGGCTGAAGAAATTACTGGATGATAAATAATTCTTGCTCATCCTCCAAGCCTATAATATTGGATAAACAATGGAACAATATTCCTATAATAAACAATGGAATAAACGATATAAACATAATTTGAGTAATCTGGCCTCACTGCTTGTCCATGCCCTAAGTGGAAAAACTTAGGAAATATTTCCATCTTCATGTTTTCAAGAGAATTGTAGCTAACCTTATCAAACATTAAAAATACGTGCAGAATGTAAACTGCTGGAGGAACTCAGTGGGTCATGCAACATCTGGGGAGGGAA
The DNA here is from genome assembly GCF_028641065.1 of Leucoraja erinaceus. Taxonomy (NCBI): domain Eukaryota; kingdom Metazoa; phylum Chordata; class Chondrichthyes; order Rajiformes; family Rajidae; genus Leucoraja; species Leucoraja erinaceus. The sequence goes on along the minus strand of NC_073399.1, from coordinate 11,224,049 downwards.
AGAGAGCTGTCGATGTTTAGGGTCAAAACCATGCATCAGGACTGAAAATGGCGAGGGAAGGTAGCTGGTATAAAGAGAGGGAGTGGTGAGGCAGGGACTGGCAGGTGATTGTGGTCTGAGGGGGAGAGGGATGTGATGGGTGGACAGAGCCAGGTGGAGGAGAGGGAGGGATGATAGGAGGAAGGAACTGTAGATGCTGGTTTACACCGAAGATAGACTCAACATGCTGGAGTAACTCAGCGGGTCTGGCAGCATCTCTGGAGAAACGGAATATAAGGTCAAAAGTTGATGGGCGTACGATTAGGTCATTTGGCCCATCAAGCCCACTCTGCCATTCAATTATGGCTGATCCATCTATCTCACTCCTAACCCCATTCTCCTGCCTTTTCCCCATAACCTCTGACACCTGTACTAATCAAAGTAGGTGATGTTTCGGGTCGGAACCCTCCCTTCAATTCCTTTTCTCCAGAGATGCTGCCTGACCCGCTCAGTTACTCCAGCATTTAGTGTCTACCTTCGGAAGATAAGAAATAGTGGACAAGGGGAAGAAAGGGTAGACGGGGTTGGGGGATGGGTGGGTGGCTAAGAGGATGGGTGAGGGGAGGGTGAAGACGGGTGGAGACAAGCAAGTTCAAAAGTATGATAAGAATGGGCTGGCAGGGATGGGTTGAGGGCCTATCTCTGTGAATCTATGATAATGGGAAGCATTAAGGAGAGCTGAAGGGCAAATGGAACCACATGGGAGAGAGTTCTGGTGGGTGAAGTGTGTGGGTGTTGGGTGAATAACCAGGAGGGAAGAGGGTGTGAAAATGGGTGATAGGTGGCTGAAGGCCGGTAATGATAAAGGGAACAAGAATGGAAAGACCGGAGGTAGAATAGGAGAGAGAGAGACTCAAGACTTAGATTCCAACATGGCAGTCTCTTGAACTCCATTAGAAGTCCTTGTAATAACGTACTCTTTATAGATATTTTCTTTGTCCTTCTGTCACTATTGTGCAGTGTTGGATATTTGATGAATATGATACTTTGAAAAAAAAGATAATGCACACGTTGATTCTTCAGAAAACGTACGTATGATGAAGGCAGACACATGGAACTGCAGACGCTGGTTTGGAAGAAAAGGCGCAAAGTACAGGAGTAACCCAGCAGGTCAGGCGACATCGCTGAAGAACATGGACAGGTGACGTTTTGGGTTGGGACACTTCTTCAGACTGATAGTAGGGGGGGCATCCAAACCTGAAACACCATCTATCCATTTTCTTCAGAAATGCAGCGTGACCCGCTGAGTTACTCCAGCACTTTGTGCTTTATATATGATGAGGAAGGCATTTGGTCATTGGATGAGAGGGGATCTTATTGAAACATGGAAGATTATTAAGGGTTTGGACACGCTAGAGGCAGGAAACATGTTCCCGATGTTGGGGGAGTCCACAACCAGGGGCCACAGTTTAAGAATAAGGGGTTAGCCATTTAGAATGGAGATGAGGAAACACATTTTCACACAGAGAGTTGTGAGTCTGGAATTCTCTGCCTCAGAGGACGGTGGAGACCGGTTCTCTGGACACTTTCAAGAGAGAGCTAGATAGGGTTCTTAAAGATAGCGGAGTCAGAGGATCTGGGGAGAAGGCAAGAACGGGGTACTGATTGTGGATGATCAGCCATGATCACATTGAATGGCGGTGCTGGATCAAAGGGCCGAATGGCCTACTCCTGCACATTGTCTATTGGTCTACTGGTTCCAAGGCAATCCTAGAACTTCAACTGGTAATGTTCTTTACTTGCACTTGCTACAGTTCAAAATAAATAGATGTGAATGGGCATTGTGGTCTGGGAAACAATTTTGAAGTGGGTTTGGTGTTGTAATACAGCCTAGTCACATTGTGTGGATACATCATGCAATGAGTAATCAGTGTTAGTGATTTTGATTGAACAGTAACTATATATGAGGATTTTGTGGAAAACTTGCCTCCTTTTCTTTGAAATCGTTTGCACTTTGTCACTACCACCCAGGAGCATCAGCAAGTCAGGAGAGTGCACAAGTTTCCAGAGTGGAATCTGGACTTGGTCTTTCTGACTCAGAAGCAACTGTGCCAAAGCTGGCCTAGACAACCTACTTATTTTACACAGCCTGCTTCATGCAGCTTGCTGCCCAAACATTGCTGGTAAACGCAAAAGGAAAAACTGTTCAAAACTACTTTTTAGCTTAAAGTTGCTAAGCAATGTGTTCATTTTGCTAGCAACAGAAGAGAGGGTTGGCAAGAGTTCTTAAAACCTAATATTTTTTGAATGATTCATGTCTTCAGTAATCTAGGTTCATTCTTATTGCAGTTTCTATTGGAAATTGGTTTGATAGAGTTTGTGTTGAACCAGTGTATAAACACATGTAGTTTACAGTGATGTGTAATGGAGGTCACTAAGTTTGCACTAAAAACTTGAGTTTCACTGTATCTCTAAACTAAACTAAACAAATCAACCTGGATGAATCAACTTATAAATACATCCATCCTTAGCATGTGCTTTAACACCAATGTAAGCCTTCAACGGAATTGTAATTTCAAATTCATAAAATTAGTACATTATTGCATTTCCCATTTAGCCCATATGATGAAGTCCACAATTTCACACAAACTGCTGGAGCAACTCAGCAGGTCAGAATGCATCCCTGGAGAACGCGGACAGGTGACGTTTCAGGTCAAGACTCCACTTCAGACTCTTCATTGAGGTCCAGATCCAAAACATCATCTATCTGTGATGCTCCCTAAACAGCTGAGTTACACCAGCATTTTCTTTTTTTGTAAGCCAGCATCTGTAGTTCCTTGTGTCTCCATGCTTTTACACCTTGGTTCAAAGAAATCTTTGCTGTACTTTCAAGAATGACTGATTGTTTTGGTGCGGTATAAATACTGGGAGGTATGAAAACAAGATGAGAAAATGGAATGGATTCAGTTAAGCCTTGATCAAGAAGTGAAATCAGCTTGCAAGGCTGAAAATTCAGAACTAAAAATTCAGAAGACATAGGAGCAGAATTAGGCCATTCGGGGCCCATTGAGTCTACTCTGCCATTCAATCATTGCTGATCTATTTATCCCTCTCAACACCATTCTCCCGGCCTCTCCCCGTATGTACTAGGGGCGCCGCATTGATGGCAGCATCTGCCTACAGTCTGTCTGTTTTTGTGTCTTTTTTTTGATTTTTAGTCAGTTTTAAAAGTTTGTTTTGGAGATTTCTTTAGCTTTTCTATGTGGCGGAGGGGGGTAGGGTAAGGGGGAAACCGTGTCCCAGTCACTTCCTGGCGAGGATGCGACTATTCTCCGAGTCACGTCCTCGCCCCCCTGGATTGGAGCGGCCTTTCCTGCCGGGGGCCCAGACCAGAGCTTCAGCAGCGGCGGCACAGCGCTGGATACATCGCGGAGCTGGGCAATTGCTTACCTGGATCGCCATTGAAGCTCCGGAGTGTTGGGCCTGCTGCTTCAACATTGGAGCTGTGGTTCGTAGAGCTTCCAGCGCGGGCGGCGCTGACTTCAACATCGTGGAGTCCTGGGGCCCTTTGCCGAGGGCCGCCAGTGTTGAATCTCCACCCAGCGCGGCATGTGGACTTCAGGAGCTGCGGACTCTGGTAGGAGGTGGCCGATTCGGATGTCCAAGCCGCTGAGGATGTCCTCCAGACCCGACATCGGACTTCCATCACCCCGGCGAGCGGGCATGAACATCGGGCCGCCCGTAGCGGCGACAGTGGGGGGTTCGGGAGCCCCCCGACCACGGGATGTCAGCAGAGGAGGATGACTGAATTTTGGAGCCTTCCCTCACAGTGGAAAACTTTGATCCCGCTGTGTGGGGATGTCTGTGTTAAAGACTATCGTGTTCTGTGCTCTTTATTATTCGTATGGCTGTACGGCGAACACACATTTCATTGTACCAATTGGTACATGTGACAAATAAATGCTTCTTGTATCTTGTAACCTTTGACAATGTTACTAATCAAGACCTACCAATCTCTGCTTTAAAAATACCCATTGACGGCCTCCACAACTATCTGCGGCAATGAATTCCTCAGATTCACCACACCCTGGATAATGAAATTCCTCCTCAACTCCAAACTAATGGGATATCTTTTTATTCTAAGGCTATGCCCTCTGGTTCTAGACTCTCCCATGACTGGAAACATTCTCTCCACATCCACTCTGTCTAGGCCTTTCATTATCTGGTACAGTTCAATGACCCGCCCCCCCCCCCCCATCCTAAACTCAAGCGAGTAGAGGTCCAGAGCCTTCAAACGTTCCTCATGCCTTAACCTAATCATCCCCAAGATCATTCATAGGAAACGGCGGCACAGTGGCGCAGCGGTAGAGTTGCTGCCTTGCAGCACCGGAAACCCGGGTTCGATCCCAACTAAGGGTGCTGTCTGCACGGAGTTTGTACGTTCTCCCCATGACCGCACGGGTTTTCTTTGAGATATTCAGTTTCGTCTCACACTCCAAAGGCGTACATGTTTGTAGGTTAATTGGCTTGGTATAAATGTAAATTGTCCCTAGTGTGTTTAGGATAGTGCTAATGTGCAGGGATCGCTGGTCGGTGGACCGAAGGCCTGTTTCCCCGCTGTATCTCTAAACTAAACTAAACCTCTTTACCAGAGCTCAGTGAGAATATTCCCACAGATAATGGTTGGAGTGAATAACGTACAGAATCTGAACAAGTATGTAAGGGAAAGTAAGCATGCAGGTACAGCAGGCAGTGAAGAAAGCGAATGGCATGTTAATAATAATAATAATACATTTTATTTAATGGTGCCTTTCAAGACACTCAAGACACCTTACATCACATAATCTATTATATATTAAAACTGTGTGGCTGCCGCCTGCCGCCTGGCGTCCGGCTGCCTTTCTGCCTTTTGATTCGCTGCTCCTTCCTATCAGCTTCCAACACACTTCAAAACAAAGTTGCAAGACAGGAACACTCTGAACTTTTCACCTCAATGGGATATCACAGCAAGTGCTTCAACAGGAGGGGGAGGGCCAATTGGTATTGCAATTGGAACTGCTGCAGCAGGCAGGGGAGGTGAAATTGGATTTTTTTTTTAAATCCACTGCTGAGGGAGGAATCTTACATTTGGGAACGGGTTCAGTTCCGTTGGAGGAGACGAGTGCATGGTGGAATATTGGGTTGGGGGATCACACCATTGGGGGAGCAGACCCAACGGCTCTGCACTTGGTCTAGTATCATTTAAATATCATTTAAGGTGGTGGAGGCAGGTTGGTTTTTTTCATTTAAAAATAAATTGGATAGTTATATGGACGGGAAAGGAATGGAGGGTTATGGTCTGAGCACAGGTATATGGGACTAGGGGAGAATACGTGTTCGGCACGGACTAGAAGGGTCGAGATGGCCTGTTTCCGTGCTGTAATTGTTATATGGTTATCAGTAATAAACATACAATAAGCAACAAAGCATAGAGTTAAGATTGATGTAAAATAAGATGAAGTTGTTGCAGTTAAAATTAGTCAGCTAGTTTAAAAAGATGTGTTTTAAACTAGCCTTCACAACAAGAGGAGTTGAGTATAGGAACAAATAGGTCCTTCTGCAGTTGTACAGGGCCCTAGTGAGACCACATATTGTGTGCAGTTTTGGTCTCCAAATTTGAGGAAGGACATTCTTGCTATTGAGGGAGTGCAGCGTAGGTTCACAAGGTTAATTCCGGAGATGGCGGGACTTATGTGGATAGAATGGAATGGCTGGGCTTGTATTCTCTTGAATTTAGGATGAGAGGGAATCTTATTGAAACATATAAGATTCTTAAGGGTTTCGACACGCTTGCGGCAGGAAACATGTTCCCGATGTTGGGGGAGTCCAGAACCAGGCGCCACAGTTTAAGAATAAGGGGTAAGCCATTTAGAACGGAGAGGGTTGTGAATCTGTGGAATTCTCTGCCTCAGAAGTCAGTGAAGGCCAATTCTCTGGATGCTTTCAAGAGAGAGTTGGATAGAGCTCTTAAAGATAGCGGAGTCAAGGGATATGGGGAGAAGGCAGGAATGGGGTACTGATTGTGGATGATGAGCCATGATCACAGTGAATGGCGGTGCTGGCTTGAAGGGCCGAATGGCCTACTCCTGCGTCTATTGTCTATTGGAACGTGAAATAGTGGGTTATGCTGATAGATTTAAATGAGGAAAGGTTTGAGTGGAGAACAAACATAGGGTTGGGCAACATAGTCTATTTCTGTGCCAGATATCCTATGTATATTATTCGTGCCTATTTGCTCCAAAGGAAACTATTGGTGCCAACATTAACATGACTTTGAAACCTTTTCCCGTACATTTGAAAGCAGTGTTTCTTTTTATTTCTTGTCCACATCTGTAACAATACTTATGTTTTTAACAAGTATATATTTCAGAAGCAGTTCTATAATTATTTCCTTTACAAACAGACTACAGACGTCATAAGATTCAAATGGTTCTTGCCAGAAATGTAACATGCAGCCAATCACAGCGCCAAGTTTGTAGCTTAGAGTTTAGAGATGCAGCATGGAAACCGGCCCATCGGGTCTGTACCAACCATCGATCACCCATTCGCACACTTCTATGTTATCCCACTTTCTCATCCACTCCCTGCACACGAGGGGCAATTTGCAGAGGGCAATTAACGTTCGTCATTCCTGCATGTCTTTGGGGTGCGGGAGGAAAATAGGAGCACCCGGAGGTAAACCATGTGGCCACAGGGAGAACATGAAAACTACATGGACATTACTCATGGTCAGGATTAAACGCGGGTCTGTGACACTGTGAGGCAGCGGCTCTACCAGCTGCGCCACTGTGTGCCCTTTGTGTTTGTTTTCAACTCTCAAATTGGCATGGTGGTGCAACGGTAGCACAGCGGTAGAGCTGCTGCCTTCCAGTACCAGAGGCCCGGGTTCGATCCTGACTACAGGTGCTTGTCAGTATGGAATTTGCACGTTCTCCCCATGACCCGCGTGGGTTTTCCACGGGAGCTCCGGTTTCCTCCCGCACTTCAAAGACGTACAGGTTTGTAGGCTAATTAGCTTGGTATAATTGTAAATTGTCCCTGGAGTATTGGATAGAGTTAGTGTGCAGGGATCGTTGGCCAGCACGGATCCGGTGGGCCGAAGGGCCTGGTTCCACACTGTATCTCTAAAAAAAAGACACTGATTCTCACAAAACTGTGATGTTGAACCTCATTTTATGTTTCAATAAGTTAATTCGATGACGTCAACTTTGACACCTGCCAAAGATTATTATACACTGTGGAACATTTCAGCGTTTGAAGTACATTAACAGGTGAATTCAATGTTTATTTAATGGAATAAAGGATTTAGCAGTCTTTTTAAAGCTGTGGAATTTTTCAAAACACCAGTAGCATTGTCTCAATTAGTAATTAGTTCAAGATTGGCACCGATATGTTGGGGGTAAGATCAAAATAATAATGACAGCTGGTTAGAAATGGAGCTTGTTTGATCTGTTTTAGGAAAGGTACAACGTGACTGCACTAAACTAGTCTGACAGTAGCCCTGGAGGGTGTCAGCAGATGCTTGGACAGAGAACACGTCAACTAAGTTTCTGTGACCCCACCCATAACACCGTCCCTTCTCCCTCCCATCTTTGCAGCATCCATTATAGAGTCATAGATTGAGGCAGTGTTGAAACAGGCCCTTTGGCCCAACATGTCCCGGCTACACTCGTCCCACCTGCCCGCGTTCGGTCCATATCCCTCCAAACCTGTCCTATCCATTTCTAACTAGCTGTCAGTAGAACATAGAACAGTACCGCACATGAACGGGCCCTTCGGCCCACATTGTTTGTGCCCAACATAATGCCAAGTTTAACTGATCTCATCAGCCTGTACGTGACCCATATCGTTCTATTCTTCCAGCTGCCTTTCCAAAAGTCTCTTAAATGCTACAATTGTATTTGTATCCACTCCACCACCACCCCAGGCAGTGCATTTCAATATCCCCACCATTCTGTGGGGGAAAAGGTTCTGACTGTCTACCCTGTCTACCCTAAATGATATATAGTAATATCAGGTCGTCCCTCAACCTCCGACATTCCAAAGAAAAGAATCCGTCTATCCAAACCCTCTCTGTAGCTGAAACCCTCTAATCCAGGCAGCATTCTGGTGAAGCTCTGTCCCCTCTCCCAAAGCCTCCATATCTTTTTTCTAATGGGGTCACCAGAATTGCATGCAAACCTCCAAATGCGGCCTGACCAAAGTCCTATGAACTGCATTCACTCAGCTGCTGCCTGTAACACGCACGTGTAATGTGTAAGATTCTATTCCACAGTAGCAGCTGGGAATTCTTGCAATATGTGAATGGAGATACACACATGCTGAACTTGATGCAACATGCTGACATTGCGCAGCAAAGTTTAGCAACGCTGGGGCAGGGCTCTCTCGATTGAAGATCTTAATCTCTATGGGACTTTGAAAAGCATTGTACAGATGTCACAATATTTTAATCCCATTAATAGTTGAGTTTAATTTAATTTAGAGATACAGCTATTCAACCTGGAAAACCTGTACATCTTTGGAGTCTGGGAGGAAAGCAGAGTTCCCGGAGAAAACCCACGCAGGTCACGGGGAGAACGGACAAACTCCGTACAGACAGCACCCGTAGTCAGGATTGAACCCAGGTTTCCTGCGCTGTAAGATAGCAACTCTACATGCTGCTCTAGTAAAACAATTTCTAGATTACAATATTCCTGCAGGAATTTTAAAAAATCTCGTTTTTTTTTAATTCTCTTAGGAGAATAATCTAGCTTGCTTTGAATGCAGAATAACAAATATGTTGAAACAATTCATAGGAAATTTCTTGTAGGCTAGCCCTGAAATTCTGTGTGGTAACATTGCACTTCTTATCTTGCATTTTCTAGGTAATTCCATTCGAGCGTAGCTCTAACCAAGATTGCACCAGCTAGCGACTTTATCTTAACTAGGCCAATGGAACTTGGGTGTGTAGTCTTTGAAACAGTCACAATTTAATTTTACCACTGAAGACAAAAAATGGTGGAAGTATATTCTCTGTTTAGCACTCAGTATGCTACAGTCTGACAAAGAGTCCCGACCCGAAACGCTGTCTGTTCATATTCATCCACAGATGCTGCCTGGTCTGTTGAGTTCCTCCAGCATTTTTTATTTGCGCAAACAGTGGCTGTGTTTTAAACACTGTCTCTCCTGATACCATATTTTATAAATGGGGAGTGCATCTCACATTACACATCAGTCATAGCTCAGTGTTTATTGCTTTGCCCTCATATTTAAAATTCATATTGTGGATGAGGCATGTTGGTCAGCTTGGGCGCATTGGGCCGAAGGGCCTGTTTCCACATTGTGAGACCCAATGACTCCTCATTGCTTCACATTTACCTCTTGAGGAGGTCACTTGAGTGGTGACAATATAGGGGCTCGCAGCAGGAGCCCACCGATGGACCACTTCATTTCTCCTAACTTAAAGTAGAGGCCACAATGTTTAATATTAGCACAAGAAACCACAAAAACAATTCCGTGCTAACTGTTTAAAAGATCAAAATACATTGAACAATGCCAATTAAAGAAAAAAAGCTGAGTAACTATTCTGGTCAGAATGACATAGTTCACTATGGCTCAGTTCCTATTTGCTTCATTATAGTCCTATTCATGCCCTGAACAAATAACAGGACAATAATCTCCATAAAGATTGCGGCATATGGATTACTCTATCCTTGCCAGATAGCAATTAACTGGGTAGGACAGTGATTTGCAGATTTGTTTCGTTTAGAGAGACAGTGCAGAGACCCGCTGTCAGGATCGAACCTGGGTCTCTGATGCTGTGGTGCTTTCTCGAAAGATCACACATTTTACGCACATTGAAATAAGATCGACTCCAGAGCGCTCTTGTGCCGTATGCAAGAGAAATATTTAGTAGGTCATGCAGAATCAGTGGTAGTTGACATTTCAAGTCTAGGAATCTTCAGGAGAACATGAAAAGAGAAAACAAGCATGTTTTGTTGCGGGAAGAGAAAGGGGTGGACAGAACATGAAGACCTGCCATTAGGATGCAAGCCAAGGTAACAAAAAAGGGCACAAAGTGCTGGAGGAACTCAGTGGTTCAGACAGCGTCTACACCACCACTCGAGCATGGCTGATCTATTTTTCCTCTTCAAGCCCATTCTCCTGCCTTCTCCCCGTAACCCCTGGCTCCCTCACTAATCGAACTACCACTAAATAGGAATAGGAATACAGCTTAGCTGTGCTTATGAGACCACGACGAAGCATCTCACTCATTGTGAGTGAGTGGTAAACCACATTACCAAGAGGAGTTGGATAGTCAGACATGACCATTTCTGGTGGAATCTTTGTGGTGGCGTTTTGCTGATGACGTATACCTCACTGGTTCATCGTGTGAGCTTAGCAAAGAGAGAGCAGACCTCAGCATTCCATTTAGATTTAGTATGCGCTGGTGACCTATTGACCGCGTGTCCCAGGTAGCTTGCTTGGTCATTGTTTCAGCTGGGTCAGGGTAGATGCACACCACAGCAAATTGTGCATTCATTAAAGGGGCTTTTCTTTCTGTGGCTTCAAAGCAAATTTAACCCCAGACTTTTTTTGTTTTTTTTTGTTTTTGAAGCAATTGGTGGCCTGACTAATAGAAAAATAGAAAAATCGGAGAGTCGTACAGCACAGAAACAGGCCCTTTCCCTTGCAACCGCAAGAGGTGCTACACCTGTCGCTTTACCTCCCCCCTCGACTCCATTCAAGGACCCAAGCAGTCGTGCCAGGCGCGACAGAGGTTCACCTGCATGCACCTTATCTATTGCATCCGCTGATCTAGATGTCAGCTGATCTACATCGGTGAGACCAAGCGTAGGCTTGGCGATCGTTTCGCCGAACACCTCCGCTCGGTCCGCATTAACCAACCTGATCTCCCGGTGGCTCAGCACTTCAACTCCCCCTCCCATTCCGAATCCGAGCTCTCTGTCCTGGACCTCCTCCATGGCCAGAGTGAGCACCACTGTAAATTGGAGGAGCAGCACCTCATATTCCGCTTGGGCAGTCTGCACTCTAGAGGCATAAACATTGAATTCACCAATTTCCGTTAGCTCTTGCTGTCTCCTCCCCTTCTCAGCTCTCCCTCAACCCTTGGGCTCCTCCTCTTCCTTTTTCCTTTCTTCTCCCCCATCCCCCCTACATCAGCCTGAAGAAGGGTTTTGGCCCGAAACGTTGCCTATTTCCTCCGCTCCATAGATGCTACTGCACCCGCTGAGTTTCTCCAGCACTTTTGTCTACCTTCGATTTTCAAGATTTTCATGCAGTTCCTTCTTAAACACAGAAGCAGGCCCTTCAGCCCAACTTGCCCATGCCAACCTAGATGTCCCATCTACTGTACATTAGTCCCACCTGCACGCGTTTGGCCCATATCTCTCCCGTCCAAAGACGTACAGATTTGTAGATTAATTTGGCTTCGGTAAAAATTATAAATGGACCCGAGTGTGTAGGATTGTGCTAGTGTACGGAGGGATTGCTGGTTGGCGCGGACTCGGTGGGCCTCAGGGCCTGTCTCCGCAATGTTTCGCCAAACTGAACTAAACATCCACGTCCAAAAGTGTCTTAAATTATCTGATAGCAAGAACATATTTGATTTAGTTTTCTATGTTAAAATTTGTTTTATAAATGACCAGAACAGCAGACAAAAACAGCTAGGTAGACTTACACCTCAGATAATCTTTTGGGCTCCTTTTCAGATGCGAACGTAGAAAGGGAGCAGTTTGCTTAGCTCCCTGGATCTGTTTCGCCACCCAGTGAAGTCTCGGAAGACCCATACAACTTCACGATTCGATCTTTACCCCAAACCACCACCTGCTGCTGATTAACGCAAAACTGTCGACCTCAGATTTAAACCTAATGGGCCTGATTGTAACTCCCAAGCCTCGACCACTTATTGAGCATAGAAAAGTTTCCTAGCTTCATTCCAGGAAGACTTGGCATTAGCTTTTAGACAATGTCCTATATTCCTCGAATTCTGAGTGAGATATTATCAAGGTTGGCCTGCTCTGCAAGTAACACATGTTTTATATTTCCATTTCAGACTTAAGGCTTTGGCAGTGATTCGGCAAATCATTTTGTAAAACTGAACATTCAGTGAGCTTCATTATTCTGACTTGATCTGTGACAAGGAATTTTCCAGTTCTGGTTTCAGATACTCTGAGAGCAGGAGTCTTTACAAACCCCTTACATAAAATGCTGGAGTAACTCAGCGGGACAGGCATCATCTCTGTAAAGGAGGAATGGGTGAAGAAAGGTCTTGACCCAAAATGTCATCCATTCCTTCTCTCCAGAGATGCTGCCTGTCCCGCTAAGTTACTCCAGCATTTTGTGTTTATCTTCGGTTTTAACCAGCATCTACAGTTCCTTCCTACAGAGAAGGAATGGATGACGTTTCGGGTCGAGGCCCCTCTTCAGACTTAAGAAAGGTCTCGACCCGGATGATCAACCATGATCACAATGAATGGCGGTGCTGGCTCGAAGGGCCGAATGGCCTACTCCTGCACTTATTGTCTATTGTCACCCATTCCTTTTATCCACAGATGCTGCCTGATCCGCCGAGTTACCCCAGCATTTTGTGTCTATCGTCGATGTAAACCAGCATCTACAGTTCCTTCCTACACAGTTGCCTCACAGTTGTAATAGTTTCCCAGCTATAGAGTTAATCGTGAGAATGGAGTGAATGTGCATGTTGACGGAAAAAGGAGTTATTGTCTTACTTTGTTTTGCAATACAGCATCTTGCAAACCACGAAGGCTCTTGCAAAATTACCAATAAACCTTTTGATATTTTTTGCAACGTCAATGGTAAATGTCTTCATAGGCAGAATGTGTTGCCAGTGGCATATTGCAGTAACTACATAGGTCCATATTCCCATAGTACATCGAGGAATGTTTCTCTGTAATCTACCTAAACAACCTTCGCATTTAGAGCATTGTGTTCAGTTCTGGGCACCATATTATAGGAAAGATGTTGTTAAGTTGAAAAGGGTGCAGACATGATTTACAAGGAAATTACCCTGCAGGACTCGAGGGCCTGAACTACAGGGAGAGGTTGAGCAGGCTGGGACTCTATTCCCTTGAGTGCAGGAGGATGAGGGGTGAGCTTATAGAGGTGAATAAAATCATGGGAGGAATAGATGGTCTGGATGCACAGAGTCTCTTGCCCAGAATGGGGGAGTTAAGAACCAGAGGGCATAGGTTTAAGGTTGAAGGGGGAAAGGTTTTATAGGAATCTGAGAGGGCAACTTTTTCACGGTGGGTGTATGGAATGAGCTGCCGGAGGAAGTAGTTGAGGCAGGGATAGCACTTTTTAAGGAGCGATTAGGTACATGGATAGGACAGGTTTAGAGGGATATGGGCCAAATGCAGGCGTGGAGCTAGTGCAGATGGGACGTGTTGGTTGGTTTGGGCATGTTGGACCAAAGGGTCTGTTTCCACACTGTATGACTCTGACCTTAGTTGCTTTGCCCTATAGACACAAGAAACGGCAGATGCTTGGTATAAAAAAACATGTTACTGCCTCTCCCTCATCATGGCACTGGCCTTGTGCCAAACATGGTCTCCAATTCTCCCTTGGCACCTGACGCTGCACCTCCTCCACCACCAGCCCCGCAGGTACTAATTATACATCACCATGTAGACAAGGAACTGCAATGCTGGAATCTTGTGTGGAACACAAAGTGCTGGAGCAACTCAGCGGGTCAGCCAACATCTTTGGAGAACACGGATAGGCAATATTTCATGTCAGGACCCTTAAATCTGAAGAAAGATCCCAACCCAAAACATCGCCTATCCATGTTCTACAGAGATGCTGCCTGACCCACTGAGTTAGACCAGTTTTTTTGTGTCTTACTTTGTATTTTGGTTTGTGGTGCTTGTAAGGTACCAGCGTGTTGAAAGCTGCGTGAGAGAGGCAGCATGCATTTCACACTCATTTGTGCATGCCCGCACACGCACGTACACTTCAACTTTCCATGTGATGTACCTTTTGCGGCATTGCATTTGCTGTTGTTGCTCCTGTCAACAACAGTGCCTAGGTCTGAAGAAGGATCTCTTCCCGAAACATCACCTAATCCTTTTCTCCAGAGATGCTGTCTGACCCGATGAGTTACTCCAGCTTCTTTGTGTCTATCAACAATACCTAGAACCCGCCCTTCAATATTGAAGCAAGGTCTTCAGACTATTCCTGCAGAAATAAGATGACCCATTTGCTTTGGGCAATAGGACAAGTCATGCTTTATCACTGGGAATTGTTTGAATAATCTGTAATATGTTGAAGGAATTGATAACATCTGCTCAGCTGTACTTTGTTTGACGTTTATATAGAGAATGCCATGTAGTACTAATCACCCCGCCTTTCTGGTTTAATGACTCACTTACGAGTTAAAGTCATGGGCTGCCAGGAAGAAGCGATCCTGCTTCCCCTAATATGTGGGAAAGAGATGTGAACTGTCCTTCCCAGCAGTTGTTACACACTTGTGCAAACTTTCTGGAAGCGCAGTGAGTAAAACTGCATATTTCATCACGAGCTGGATGGATGCTTTGGAAACAGTTCCTCTAGAAGACTGGCATAGCCGCCATCTGCGAAAAGCATCCAGCACAAGTCCACCATTACACTAAAGCAGTGTCAAATGTGAGGCAGACACTTAGCTGGAGTAACTCAGCAGGTCAGGCAGAATCTGTGGAGAACATCAATAGGCGATGTTTCGGGTCGGAGCCCTTCTTCGGATTGTTTAGTTTAGTTTAGAGATACTGCGCAGAAACAGGCCCTTCGGCCCAGCGAGTCCACGCCAACCAGCGATCGCCCCGCACACTAACACTATCCTACACTACTAGGGACAATTTACAATTTTACCAAAGCCAAATTAACCTGTTTGTCTTTGCAGTGTGGGTGGAAACCGGAGCACCCGGAGAAAATTTTACTTCTAGGTTCCTACCTGGTCGGTGAGATAGCTTTTTCTCCGGGCTGCCTGTTGACCCGTCCTCGTGGCCTATCAGCGGGCTTGGAGCGCCGTTTCCTGGCGGGGATCACCCAGCACCTCGGCCTCGGTGGTGGCGCAGCGCTGGGGCGCTGTCGCGGAGCGGAGCGGGCGATGCCTTGCCTGGGTCGCCGCGCTGGATCAACGCGCTGGAGCTCCGGTGAACTGTGTCCGCCGTGTTCGACACCTCCGGGCTGCGGGTCTGCGGAGCGGAGCGGGCGGCGCCGATTTCAACATCGGGAGCCTGGGAGCTCCAGGCCGGCGCGGCCTTGTCGGCTTCGGAAGCCGCGGTCTCCAGCTAGGAAGCGGCCGTTCCAGGTGGCCCAGCCGCTGAGAGGACTCTCCCGACGCCGGGGCAAGATCACCCGGTGAGAACGTCCAGGAACATCGGGCCTCCGTAGAGGCAATTGCGGTGGCCTCGATAGGCCTGACTTTGGGTGAACTTGGGGTTGGGGACTGGACATTGTGCCTTTCCCCACAGTGGTATCCATTGTGGGGGGATGATCTGTAAGTAATCCTGTTAGTCTGTGTCCAAGATGGCTGTCGGAAGGGAGAGTGGACGCTGGCGCACTTTAGCTGCCGCTGCTCTCTTTTCACATTGTGTTTTTGATTTTTTTGTTTTTGGACTGAATTCAGTTTTTAATTTGTGTTTCTGTGATGTCTTTATTATTTATTTTATTCTGATTATATGTTTTTTATTCCTGTTAATCTCTGTAAGGTGTCCTTGAGATTTCTGAAAGGCGCCCAAAAATAAAATGTATTATTATTATTATTGTCTCTGGCGCTGTGAGGCAGCAACTCTACCACTGCGCCACCGTGCCGTCCTTGATTATAATGGGGGCAGGAAAGAGGGCTGGGATAGAGATGGGGCAAGACAGAGTGTGGCCAGTAATATGTGGGCATAGATATATCAAATACGTGCTGCCTGGAATTGAGCTTCAGAAAAGAAGAACCATTGTTTCACAGTCACTGTTTAAAGTTCCATTATTTGCTGGTTGCATTTTCATGCCTCAAAACAAACAGAAATCTATACCTGCATGGAGTTGTCAAATCTCTCGTTGTTTGCTTGTCTAATCATGCATTCAGTCTTGACCTGAAACTGTCGATCCATGTACCTGTCCAATTGTCTCTGAAATGTTATGAGAGCTTCAACGACCTACTCCAGCAGCACGTTCCATATACCCACCACCCTTTGTGTAAAAAAGTTACCCATCCAGTTCCTGTTAAATCTTTCCCCTTCACCTTAAACCTATATTCTCTGGTTCTCAATTCTCTAACTCTGGGCAAAAGACTGTGCATTTACCCGATCTATTCCTCTCATAATTTTGTACACCTCGATAAGACCCGCTGAGTTCCTCCCGCAGTTTTTGTTTGCTCAACGTGTTAACATTTGTTCTCTCATCTAACAATTTATCTTCTAATTGTTTGCTCTTTGATGTTAATTTGTTGCATTTCGCTGCATTTCATGAAGGGTTTTCATAATTTTAAAAAGATTCTATTTTTCCGCATCTCCTATCAATGTGTCTAACCTCACATTACAACAATTGTGGTTTCTTGTACATCATCCACCTCCTGCTACCAGCTACCTTGTGCCAGTCAAGTAAGGTTGAGTCAAGTTTATTCGTCACATACGCATACAAGATGTGCAGTGAAATGAAAAATGGCAATGCTTGCGGAATGTGCAAAAAAACAAACTACAAAACAGAATGGAACAGAATCACATATTCACATTCAGTGCATTCGGGGGTCGGAAATCAAGCTGATTTTATTTCTAATTTCTAAGCCAAATGCTGTTAGCCCACTGCCAGAGATCGTGTCTGAACACATTAGCGGTATCAATTTGTGCAAGGTGTTAAAGTTGATTCAGTACATACTGACACTGATTCAGTACATACTGACACCTTTGACTAAAGAGTCATGGGTTCAAGCAAGACTCCTGCATTTTCAGACTTGCCATCATTGTCATGAGACACAATTACTCAAACAAATGTGAAGCATCGCATGACACTCATTTGAAAAGACGAGGAAGTTCTCTTGATGTTTAAACAATGCTCCCATGTGTGATTTATGGAATAGTTGCAAGAACTGGAAACACCCAGAGTCTGTGTCCAACTGACTGGTGTAAAACAGATTAACAGAGAAAGAGATCTTAAATGATGGAAATGGCTGAAGATACGCCAGAGATAGTTTGATGTGAAACAGGACAGTGATACATTCGGCTGCGAGAGATACTGGCACAGTGAAGCGATGATTCAGCGCATCGTTACGGAATGAGCACATTTGAGTACAGATTAAAAGATATGATTACGTGCACAACAAAGAATAAGATGCCTTTTACCTGCCAAATGATGCTAGTGCTTTAGAAAGTTCACGGGGCAATTATAGGTGTGATTATTGAATATGGAATGTTTCAGGTTCTGTCTTGGAGCATTTTGAATATGTAACGTGAGCTGTGCAGGAAGGATCTGCAGATGCTGGTTTACCCCGATGATAGGCACAAAGTCCTGGAGTAACTCAGCGGGTCAGGCAGCTCTATGTGTAAGAAAGAACTGCAGATGCTGGTAAAATCTAAGGTAGACACGAAATGCTGGGGTAACTCACCGGGTGCGGCAGCATCGCTGGAGAGAAGGAATGGGCGACGTTTTGCGTCGAGACCTTTCTGAAGTTACAATATGTTGTACCGTTGTCGGCCACCTTTACATGGCGACTCTTTGCATACCTTGGGTACGCAACAAAAATAAAATTCACCCTGACTTGTCACATATGACATTAAAGCATTCTTTCAGGAGGTCACTGAGAGAGGAAATTATGTGCAAATGAAAATGGGCAGTCGAAGATACTCTGGCACATACATCCCTGCTGTTGAATCTATTTTTTACAGTTTAGTCTTGTTAGTAGGGCACAGAACAGGGAGTAACATGGCATAACCGGGTGGCACAGCGGCACAGCTGTAGAGTTGCTGCCTTACAGCGCCAGAGACCCGGGTTTGATCCAGACTACTGTCTGTACAGAGTTTGTACATCCTCCCCGTGAGGTTTCCTCCCACACTCCAAAAGACATGCATGCTTGTAAATTAATTTGCTTCTGCAAATTGTAAATTGATCCTAATGTGTAAGATAGTGCTAGTGTACGGGGTGATTGCTGGTCAGTACAGACTCGGTGGGCCGAAGGGACTATTTCCACGCTGTGTCTCCAAAGTCTAAAGGTTTTCTTCTTTTATATTATTTCTCCTTTTGTACGTGCTTCAGTTGAACTCATCTTCCTTTATAATATCTGTTCTCTTTTGCATTTCTTAAATCTTCCAAGTGATAAAATAATTTTTGTGAGCTATTGAGTGAGAAGACGCTATCTACCGGAATGTCCATAGCTACCTTGATTCAGCAAGAGGTGGCTCATACTAATCGACCTGATGTGCTGGGATTCAATTCCACAACCTGCAATAGAAAAGCTAAACGTATGTGGGTGGCCTGGTGAGACAGCAGTAGAGCTGCTGCCTTACAACGCCATTGACCTGGGTTCAATCCTGACTACCGGTGCTTGTCTGTACAGAGTTTGAACCTTCTCCCCTTGACCTCTGGGGGATTTTCTTCGAGATCTTCGGTTTCCTCCCACACTCCAAAGACGTACAGGTTTGTAGGTTAATTGGCTTGGGTAAATGCAAAACTGCCCCTAGTGTGTGTAGGGTAGTGTTAATGTGCGAGGATCGCTGGTCGGTGCGGACTCGGTGGGCCACGGGGCCTGTTTTGGCTGCATTAATTATGGAATTGAATACAAAGGGTCCCACTCCAAAATGTCACCTCTCCATCTTCTCCAGAGATGTTGGCTGACCTGCTGAGTTACTGCAGCATTCTGTGTTTTATTTTACTTCATAGCATTGCTCAAAAGCAGGCTATAATAAAGTTCTTCCAAATTCTCAATCAGCAAAAAAACAGATGAGGTTAAGAAGAAGAAAAATAATAATGAAACACATCAAGTGCCACATCAAACATAATTCTCAGGTTAAACAATTTAATGGTTCACAATCGCAAAGCTTGAGCATACAAAATTAATAATTTCACTTTTTCTTCCCACAGAACTTCAGAGGCGAGCTGCTCAGCTGTTTGGAATGGAGGCTGCTTTGTTTGTTCCCACTGGAACAATGGGGAACCTGATTTCAGGTCAGTGTAATAAACAGGACCACCCCACAGTAGGAGTTTTCAAACTACTCGTATTCACCGTGAACTGGTGTAAATGTAGGGCTGCACGGTGGCGCAGCGGTAGAGTTATTGCCTTACAGCACTTGCAGCGGCAGAGACCCTGGTTCAATCCTGACTACGGGTGCTGCATGCACGGAGTTTGTACGTTCACCCCGTGACCACGTGGGTTTTCTCTGAGATCTTCGGTTTCCTCCCACATTCGAAAGGCTTACAGGTTTGTAGGTTAATTGGCTTGTTATGAATGTAAATTGTCCCTATTGTGTATAGGACTGCGTTAATGTGCGAGGATCGCTGGTCGGTGCAGACTTGGTGGGCCGAACTTAGAAACTTTGAATTCCACTTATACCTCTAAAACTTAAAAAAAAAAACTAAAATTGGTGCAGTCGCATGTTGACATCAACCGCACAACCGTCTCTGAAAAAGGACTGTGGGATCAAGTGTGGGAGAGAGTCTGAAGACGGATCCCAACCCGAAACATCACTTATCCCTTTTCTCCAGAGATACTGCCTGACTCGCTGAGTTACTCCTGCACTTCATGTCTTTTATTGGTGGGTTTAAGTCCCACTCTTGAACACATTCAATGCACCTAATACAAAACTGAGGGAGTTTGTACTGTTAGGGGAAATGTCAATCAGATGAAGTTAAACTAGGGTACTGTCTTCCTTTCACTGTCCAAACCATTGGTTACCCAACAAAAATAGATTATCATAAGACATAGGATCCATTAGGCATTTGATTATGGCGGATCCATTTTTCCCCCTCAACCCCATTCTCCTGTCTTCTTCCTGTAACCTTTGATACCGTCACTAATCAAGAACCTATCAATCTTCGCTCCAAAAATTCCCAATGTCTTTGTCTCTACCTCCGTCTGTGGCAATGAATTCCACAGTTTCACCACCCTCTGGCTAGAGGAATTCGCCATTCTAAAGGTATGTCCTTTAATTCTGACGCTTTGCACTCTGGTCCTAGACTCTCGCACTAGTGGAATCATCCTCTCCACATCCACTCTATCTAGGCCTTTTGTTCCTGGTATCATTCCTGTTTGTAGGATCTTGCTCTGTAGGAGTTTGCTGCTTCATTCCCTACAATGGAAGATTTGTATACCCTTCAAAACTAAAGTGCTTTAATCTGTCAGGAACTCGTAAATGAAACGCTCTCTGCAATTCAAAGGTTTTCATTCCCCTGGCATAATATGATTTGCTACCGCCATGAATCAGTTTTTAAGTGGAATTCTGCAGTGTGTATGGTCTGGTGCAATCCTCTTCATATTTGGTGTGTGCATGTAAAATGTCCTGGTGACAAGCGCGTATATCACGTGAAAATATTCTGCATTGGTGATGAAACTCACCGCAGTCTGCAGTGTGCTGAAGCAACCTTTGGCCGCTGTAAAAAAAGAGAATTCAAAGATTTACCGACGCTAATTAACCTACAAACCTGCACGTCTTTTAGGATGTGGTAGGAAACCGGAGCACCCAGATGAAACCCATGCAGTCACAGGGAGAATGTGCAAACTCCACACAGGCAGCACCCGAGGTCAGGATGAAAGCTGGGTGTCCGGTGCTGTGAGACAGGGGGTTATATTCTAACTCTGACACTCTGGGTTTATGTCAGCATATCATAATGGTCCATGACCACTTGAATAATTTCCATGAATATAAACCAAACCATAACACTGCTCGTAAATATGTTTCATAATTGTGAACAACCACGACAGATTGAAACTCTTGAACATCATCTACGGTCAGATTGTATACATCTCAATTGTATACTCCATAACGCCCCGTTGCAGCCATCGCTTCCATCCACGTCTCGCCGCAAACCAACGTCATCAATAGTACCGCCTGCTGCCTTACAAGTGTCTGATTTTAATCCATTTCAGTGAAGGAAATGACTGATTGTTTCACAAAAATGTACACGGATTTGTAACTTTGTCGGTGGCAAAACTTATGGACACTTATGTTCAATTTAGTTTGCTGTCGCGTGCATTGAGGTACAGCGAAAAGCTTTTGTTGCGTGCTAACCAGCAAGCGGAAAGACAAAACATGATTGCAATCAAGCCGTTTGCAGTGTACAGATACATGTGAACTGCCTAGGTGAGGTCTGCTACATGAGTTTACCGGGTTGTATGCAAAACAAAGCAGTGACTGTGCCTCAGTACATTGACAATAAAGTGTGATTGAACCATTGAAGAGCAGTCACTGATTTGCTGCTATATTCTTCATTAGTACTGGTGTCAGAGGTTATGGGAAGAAGGCAGGAGAATGGGGTTAGGAGTGAGCGGCAGATCAGCCATGATTGAATGTTGGAGTAGACTTGATGGGCCGAATGGCCTCATTTTACTATCTCTTATTATATAACCCAGGCTTGCCAGAAACAATGTAATTGAGCTTGAGAACCATATTTGAAGATGTCATCATATTAGGTCAACATGTCTCTAAATATAATTTAGGGGCGTCAATGCCAATATGTACCTTCTAGTAATATTTTGATTGTGTTGGCCATCCTCTCTTACAGTGTACAACATTTACAGATATGTGTAACTTGGGACACTGGCCAGAGTTACAAACCATACAGTGCAAATGTCCTCGGGCTTTCAAAACCTGCCCAGAATAATTCTTGAGACTGGTCTTGTTACCTCTTGAGGATAGATAACAGAATTGCATCGTCTTACGTAAACATTCACATAAAGTAACTCACTATCTGACACCATCTCGAATTGCCTTTCTGTTTTTATATTAACCAGGACTATCTTGAAAGTTACCGCAATTTTCCTACGTATAGCATCGGTTACATAAAGTAAATAGTGTGCCATCTAGTTTAGTTCAGAGATGTAGCGCGGAAACAGGCCCTTCGGCCTGGGGATCACTGCGCTGACCAGCGATCCCCAGGCACTTGCAATATCCTACACACACATGGGACAATTTACGATTATACCAAGCTAATTAATCTACAAACCTGCGCGTCTTTGGCGTGTTGGAGGAAACCCGCGATCCCGGGGAAAACCCACGCAGGTCACGGGGAGAACATACAAACTGCATACATACAGCACCCGTAGTCAGCAGCAAAACCCGGATCTCTGGCGCTGTAAAGGTCCTGTCCCACTTTCACAACCTTTTTTACTCGTGGACATTTTTCATCATGTTGAAAAAACGCCTCGACCTACTTGATGCCACGAGTGCCTACAACCTGCTACGACCTCCTACGACCTACCTACGACCTCCTACGACCTCTTGACGACCATGCTGCGAGTATGAATCGAGGGCAAATTCGGCAGAGGTCGTGAATTAGGTCGTGAAAGTGGGATAGGCCCTTAAGGCAGCAACTCCAGCGCTGTGCAATCATGCTGCCCTTGCAATATTGTTTATATTCCCTCTTTTTACCTCTTATAAGGGACTTGTTATCTCGGTGTTGAAAGCACAATATAAGGCTACATTCCTCATATCCTGTCACAAGTGGTAAGATAGTCCAAGATGGCGCACAAGCCAGGCGACTCAGCGCGCTGGTCCCAGAAGTGGATCTGCAATCACTCATTCCAATCGCTCCACTCTTTTAAGCCTCTACTCCCACAGCAGCCTTTCTCACACTGTAGACGGCTCGATTGTATTCACGTATGGTCTTTCCGCTGACTGGTTGGCACACGACAACAGCTTTTCACTGTACCTCGGTACACATGACGATAAACTAGACTAAACTAAACGGAGGCTCCTGATTAATGTTCTTTCTACTGACTGGAGCTCTAAGGCATAAGAAGTAAATTATTTAAAAAAACAATTGAATGGCTGCCACTTGGACTATTACATGCATGGTTGGCAAATAATATAATTCAATGTTATTGTTGGATGCCATCTCCACTCCAAAGTCACACTGCAACAATCAAATCAAACAAAACACTTTGTGTGTAAGAAAGAACTGCAGATGCTAGTTTAAACCGAAGGTAGACGCAACAAGCTGGAATAACTCAGCGGGACAGGCAGCGTCTCTGGAGAGAAGGAATGGGTGACGTTTCGGGTCGAGACCCTTTCCTTCTCTCCAGAGATACTGCCTGTCACGCTGAGTTACTCCAGCTTTTGTGTCTAAAAGACTTTTTGTGCTGAGCAACTTTTAACTGATCCTTTCTTCACACAGATCACACTTGAAGCTGTCTTTTAGTGTGCAATATGAATATTTCAAATAGTTACAAGATAGGGCGGCTCGGTGGCGCAGCGGTAGAGTTACTGCCTTACAGCAACAGAGGCCCGGGTTCGAACCTGACTACGGGTGATGCCTGTACGGACTTTTTACGTTCTCCCTGTGACCGTGTGGGTTTTCTCCGGTGCTCTGGTTTCCCCACACACACCCAATATGTACACATTTGTTGTTTAATTGGCTATGGTAAAATTGTAAATTGTCCCTAGTGTGTAGGCTGGTGCTAGTGTACAGGGTGATCGTTGGTAGGCACGGACTCGGTGGGCCGAAGGTCCTGTTTCCATGCTGTATCTGTAAAGCCTAAAAGTCTAAATCTTGCAAAATGTCAATGTGTTCAGGGTTTTGCACATCCTTGTAAGAAGGATCTGCAGATGCTGGTTTGTACACTGAAGATAGACACAAAATGCTGGAGTAACTCAGCGTTCAGGTCAGGCAGCATCCATGGAGAAAAGAAGTAGGTGACGTTTCAGGTCGAGACCTTTCATTGAACTGAGGCTCAGTCCAATGAAGGGTTTTGACTTGAAGCGTCACCTATTCCTTCTCTCCAGAGATGCTGCCTGACCCGCTGAGTTACAGCAGCACTTTGTGTCTTTCTTGCATTCTTGGTTCATTATCCTGCTGGTTTAGTTCCACTTGTTCAACGAGCACTCCTATACAGCAGCAAAATCTGCAACTGTGTTATTACACCGAAAGATTGCCTCTCAGATAATCAAGCGCTGGATCGGCGCTTCCAAGAAAAAGAATAGAGCTGTGTTGGGCAAAACATTACCGTGTCCAAATGTGGCGTGCGGTTTCAAAGTAGCCTTGCAAGATTTGTACTTCACGGCTTTACAAAGAAGAGATTACTGAAGATTACAAAGAAATTGCGCTGCGTGTTATCTTATTTGTGTTGTCGTGGCGAGGTGACTGCTGAACTATGTGAAGATAAACCAACCCTTAGGGTTCTGAGTCCTTCACAGGTGCGAGGTGTCATGTAAAAATGCACCTTCAAGGCACGCTGCATCTGGCCTAGTTCTTAGAAAGGCGGTGCGGGAAAATCAGGTACATTATGTCTTTCTGTGGTGGTACTTTTTATTTTGAGGCACGCGTCTTGCTTACTGAAGCTGAGAGGGGAAAAAAAAACACAGGAAGTTGGGTTGTGTGGAGTTCAGAGCCCAGTGTTGATTTGGAAGGATGGTTCCCTTCTGTGTGTGCCTTGCGCAGCCTGTTCACCCCACTCCTACAATCTGATAACGTTTATGAGAAGAGACCGCAGCGGATGAAAGTGTGCACTTGCACCTTCAAATGACACACGGTTTTGATCTATTGCTTTCAAAGAGGAAGCTATAAAAAAAGGAAAATAAATGAGTAGAATCACAATAAGCTCTTTCAGGCCTCCCCTGGTATTTGTCAGTTGAAGGGCCTGATACCAAAAGGTTGAATGTGATCATTGTTCTTAAGTCATTGTTTATGTTATGAAACAATGCTCTCTCTTGAGGGCTTTGTGTGCAAGAAGAAAATTCATGTAACCTTAGCTTTGGGCTATGGAAGGGTTGTTACAGAATAAAATATGACGTTATTATGTGTAAACATTACTAATTGCAGGATTCCATACAATCCTCATAAGGCCAATGTGAGTCGAGGATAGGATAGTAAATAGAGAAAGTCAGTGGTACAATGGTGCAGCGGGTAGAGCTGCTGCCTCACTGCGCCAGCGACTCAGGTTTGATCTTGACCTCGGGTGCTGTCTGTGTGGAGTTTGCAAGTTCTCGTGGGTTTCCTCCAGGTGCTTCGGTTTCCTCCCACATCACAAAGACGTGCGGGTTTGCAGGTCAGTAACGTGCCCTAGTGTGTACAGGGTGGATGTGAAAGAGGGATAACATAGATGTTCGGCATGGACTTGGTGGGCCGAAAGGCCTGCGTCAATGTTGTGTCTCTCAATGTAACTAAATCTAAAGTAAAAGTTGGTCTGATTCCTGGTGCATTGTCATAGTTATAAAGATATTTATGTCTCTAGTAGAAGGAAAGAAAAATGAAATAAATGTGCTTGTCAGCATGTAAATTTAAGAAAACTGAGTGTAAAGCATTTGTAGCATCCAACCATTAAGGGCAAGGTTGTTGGCCTGACAACAGGGCGGCACGGTGGCATAGCAGTAGTGTTACTGCCTTACAGCGCTTACAGCGCCAGTGACCCGGGTTCGGTCCCGAGTGTGGGTGCAGTCGGTGTGGAGTTTGTACGTTCTCCAAGATCTTCGGTTTCCTCCACAGACGCACATGTAGGTTAATTGGCTTGGTATAATATAAATTGTCCCCAATGTATGTAGGATCTGCGGCAATCGCCCGTCGGTGCGGACTCGGTGGGCCGAAGGACCTGTTTCCACGCTGTATCTCTAAACAAAACTATAGCACAATGTTCTCAATTTTTTTCCCTGCTCCACCTCCTCCTTGTTTTTGTCCCGGCCAACAACTGATATCATTGGCAAACATAGACATTGAGTTGACGTTACCCTTGGCCACACAGTCATGGATGTGCAGGGGACTGAGCAGCAAAATGTCTATAGAAGAGTCTCGACCCGAAACGTCACCCATTCCTTCTCTCCAGAGACGCTGCCTGTCCCGCGGAGTCACTCCAACATTTTGTGTCTACCGTGTCGGACTGAGCAACAACTCTAGGAAGCATCATTGAGGAGGATCAGAGACGTGGAAATGTTCTGACCAGTTCCAACAACGCAGGTCTGCCGGTCAGAGAATCCAGAGGCCAGTTGCAGATGAAGACCCAGGGTCAAGGTCCAGAACGTTTCTGATGAGCTTATTCGGTGTTCCCTGTAGATTCTACACACCAGGGACAATTTACAATTTACAGAGGCAAATTAATCTACAGACTTGTATGTCATTGGAGTTTGGGAGGAAACCGGAGCACCCGGAGAAAACTCACACGGTCACAAGGAGAAGATACAAAACTCCGTACAGACAGCACCCGTAGTCGGGATGGAACCCGGGTCTTTGGCGCTGTGAGGCGGCAACTCTACCTCTGCGCCACCGTGCCGCCCTTTGTTTGTTTCTTTATAAATGATACCAGGTCGATGCAACTCCCACACTGCATGATTCTCCCAGAACACATCTTCAAAAGATCTCCAATTATTTTGCCAAGTTCAGGGATTTAGCTTAGTGTTGCAACATGACCGTTTTACCAGAAATTATTTATCTTATACAATCTCTTCCTGGCATGCAGGGCTGGAGAGAATGCATGATTAGGTTCTTTGCCTTAGGTGATAAGAAGATTGTTTTCTAATGACATCTTGTTGAAACATTTCACCAGGGTTTCTAAAAAATCATTAACTCTTGACTTTTTTTGTTCTTGTGTTTGTAACTGGGTTGAATACATGAGCTTGTTAAGGGCCTGTCCCACTTGGCGACCTAATCCGCGAGTTCTGGCGAGTTTGCCCTCGACTCATACTCGCAGCATGGTCGACATGAGGTCGTAGGCGGTCTTCGTAACTCTCCTTCATGCTCGAGAGTGGTCTCCGCGTACTTGAGGCCTCAGCCAGGTCGCGGCATTTTTTCAATATGTTAAAAAATGCCCGCGAGTAAAAAAAGGTTGCATTGGAAAAAATCGATACTTTTTTTACTCGTAGGTTTAGTCGTAGTAAGTCGGCATGCTAGTCGTAGATATTCGAGGGTAGTCGAAGGTAGTCGTAGATAATCTTCATCATAGTCGAAGGGAGGTCGAAGCAAATCAAAGGAGGTCGGCTTCACTCTCCACTATTCGGTGTCCAATTTTCCCGAAGTTAGTCGTAGCTAGTCGAAGCTGGTCTTCCACATAGTCGAAGGAGGTCTTCTTTTTTTTTAATTATTTTATTTTATTTAACAGTAAGTACAATCATATGGCACCTAAGTGCCTAATATATATTTTCATAATACATTTTATGTACAGCTTCTTTTTTTTGTTGTTATATTAAAGAAAGATTAGAATAAGAAAAATAAGTTAGATAGTAAAGGATAGAAAGACGTGAGATATATAGTGTGTGAAGAAAAAGAAAAAAGACGAATGAGTGAAGAAAGTTGAGAAAAAGAAAATAGAAAAAAGAGAATAAAACATTAAAAAAAAAAAAAAAGTAAGGAGATCATTGTTTATAATCTTGACCAACCCTCGTCCAGTCCTGAAACAGTTATTTTTTACAATTGTGTTGCACCATATGATTCCAAAAAGACGACAAATGGAGACCAACTCGTTATGAATTGGTCTGATTTATCCATTAGGAGGAATCGCATTTCCTCAAGATGTGCGGTGTCCAACATACTTGCAATCCACATTTTAAGCGTTGGTATTGATGTTTTTTTCCAAAATTTAAGTATTAATTTTTTTGCTATTATTAAACCATAGTTAAAAAATAAATTTTGAGATGGTTTTAAATTCCCATCTTCCATTACGCCAAATATAATCATTTCAGTATTAGGTTCCATTCTTATCTTGAATAATTTTGTAAATATTTTGAAAATCGAAGGAGGTCTTCAACATGTCATTTTTTCAAACTCTTCTAAACTCGCCAATTAGGTCGCCCAAGTGGGACAGCCCGTTTATTCTTCTCTTAATTAGCTGTCGATCTAGCTGTCTTTTTGACCTTTGGTTAGTCACAGTTAACAGTAAATCTCTTTCGAAACCACTGTCTTTCTCAATGTTGTTTTGTACAGTAACAAGATACTTGATACTTAATGATGTTGATCGTGTTTCCATTTAACTAGCATTTGCTCTGTGATTTTTCCCAAGTATAACGTAGACAATATTGTCTCAATACATGGGCCCCTGAATCAGACTTGGTTCTACTTTTTTTAAATTAGTTTAGTGATACAGCATTGGAACAGACCCCTCAGCTCACTGTGTCCATGCCGCAGATTCACAAGGTTAAATCCTGGGATGACAGGACTGTCATATGTTGATAGAATGGAGCGGCTGGGCTTGTATACACAGGAATTTAGAAGGATAAGAGGATATCTTATTGAAACATATAAGATTATTAAGGGTTTGGACATGCTAGAGGCAGGAAACATGTTCCCGATGTTGGGGGAGTCCAGAACCAGGGGCCACAGTTTAAGAATATAACCATATAACCATATAACAATTACAGCACGGAAACAGGCCATCTCGGCCCTACAAGTCCGTGCCGAACAAATTTTTTTTTCCCTTAGTCCCACCTGCCTGCACTCATACCATAACCCTCCATTCCCTTCTCATCCATATGCCTATCCAATTTATTTTTAAATGATACCAATGAACGTGCCTCCACCACTTCCACTGGAAGCTCATTCCACACCGCTACCACTCTCTGTGGAATAAAGGGTAAGCCATTTGGAACAGAGATGAGAAAAAACATTTTTACTCAGAAGGCAGTGGAGGCAATTCTCAGGATGCTTTCCAGAGAGAATTAGATAGAGCTCTAAAAAATAGCGGAGTCAGGGGATATGAGCGTAAAGGCAGGAACTTGGTACTGGTTGTGGATGATCAGCCATGGTCATATTGAATGGCGGTGCTGGCTAGAAGGGCCGAATGGCCTATTCCTGCAGCTATTGTCTATTGACCATCGATCACCCCTTCATACCAGCATCTAAGTGAGGTGCTGCCTTATGAGAGGCATCGATAGGGTAGACAGTCAGAACCATTGTGCCAGGGTGGAAATGTCAAAGAGTAGAAGGCATTAGCAGCATCCATCATCGAGGATCACCACCATCAGGATCGAAACCTGGGTCTCTGGTGAAATAAGGCAGCAACTCTACTGCTGCGCCACTGTACCGTCCTTCATGTTTTTAAACTTTTATTTTAATCAACCATTCTTCGTGTTAATCCAGGATTTCAGGTTTGTTCCTCTGCCCAACCCCCAGTTCTTAGAGAGTCTGAAGGTCCCGACCCGAAATGTCCCCTATTCCTTTTCTCCAGAGATGCTGCCTGACCCGCTGAGTTACTCCAGCGTCTTACGTCTATTCCCCAGTTCTTAGACGCATCTGAGTATTCCTGAGAGTTCCCGCTTGGCAAGCTTTACTGGTTTGCCTTAAAATCAGATTGACCACCCTGTGCACTAATGTGGTGCAGATCAGTACACTAATACACAGGGTGGTCAATGTGGAATTCTTTGCCACAGAAGGCTCAATGGATATTTTAACGGCAGAGATAGATAGATAGATAGATACCCGGGGTAATGGGAAGAAGGCAGGAGAATGGGGTTGAGAGGGGAAGATAGATCAGCCATGATTGAACTGCGGAGTAGACTTGATGGGCCGAATGGCCTAATACTGCTCCTATCACTTCTGAACTTTCGAACTAACTTCACCAATAACTAATCGTAATGCGTGAGTTAGTGGAATAGCTAACATTAAAAGGGATAACTGCAAAGTATATTTCTCTTCGTAAGCACTGAGGTCATTTATCATGCAACTGTTGTTCTGCCCTGAAATTCTTAATCCTGTAATTATTGCCAGAAATGTGGAAATACAGCGTCTTCGGTCATTAAGTTGTCACAACACCGGAGTCTCCACGATTAATTGCCAGACTGGATTCTTGAAATAATTGTTTGGAGTCAGCAGCCATCATGTGCAATGAGGTCAAAGAACCACAAGATTCTGAACTCTAAAATTAGTTCAGATGGCAATACATGTGCCAGAAATATGCTTGCAAACTGAAAATAGCGTAGCATGGGGCAGGCCTATCACCGACAAATATTATTTTCTGCAGCAAAACTACTTGCGTTCTGTCCGGTTTGCCAACTTTGAGTGATCGGTTGTGATGTGGATGGAGACTTCTGCAGAGGGTCTCGGCCCGAAACGTCACCCATCCTTTTTCACCAGAGAGTCTGCTGGATCCCCTGAGTTACTCCAGCACTTTGCGTCTAACTTCTGCAATGGATCACTCTGATTCAGATTCAGATTCAGATTCAGATTTTTAATTGTCATTGTCAGTGTACAGTACAGAGACAACGAAATGCATTTAGCATCTCCCTGGAAGAGCGACATAGCAAACGATTTGAATCTATACGTAGGGATCCTCAGTGCCAGTGGCTTTCACAGAAAGGTGATTAGCCATTGCTCATGTAACCAATAACATGACGATGATTCTGCCACTGTATATTTCCATAACTTTCGGAAAGGAGTTTTATTGGATTATTGCGTTCACATAAAAATCAGCTACAAATACTACCCTCGGAGCCTGCACACGCTCCCTGTGTCATCTCTTCACTCCTTCCCCTCTCCCTTCCCATATATCTCCCCTAGTCTCTACTTCTCCACATCTTCGTCTGTTCTTCTCTCTTCTCCGCTCTCCTCTACCTTCCCCTTGCCTCCCTCCCCTCTGTCCTCATCTTTTTTCTCTCTCCTTTCTTTCTCCATCCCCTTTGCTCACATTTCCACCAGCACTAATTCCCTTCCTTTGGTCTTTCCCCCATGTTCAACCCCTCTCACTGTCTCATACGTTCATGTTATCGGAGCAGAACTAGGCCATTCGGCACATCAAGTCTACTCCGCCGTTCAATCATGGCTGATCTATCGTTTCCCTCTCAACCCCATTCTCCTGCCTTCTCCCCACAGCCCCTGACACCCATCTCTGACTCATTCCCTTTCACACTCCAAAACCTTTCACCGAACCTAAAACATAAATGTAAATACCTACACCCCTCTCCATGGAACCATTAGCGAAGCGTCACCATCTTGTAAGCATCAAACATTGACAAGAGAATTGGTGTTAATGTTTATCGGATACTCAGTGGCTGGCAGGCAGGCACCAAAGAACGTGAATCGACAACCTGGGTTGAAATACCAACTGACTGAAGCTTCTGACTGATAGAAATCAACACTTGCACCCTACCAAATTCAGGTCTGTCCACAATGTGTTTAGCAACAAAGGCTTAAACAGAGTACTGCACAATGAAGTCGGAGATTGACATATTTATTTAGCCCCAGAATTAAAGGAAAATAGACACTAAATGCTGGAGTGACTCAGCGGGACAGGCAGCATCTCTGGATAGAAGAAATAGGTGATGTTTCAAGACTCTTATTAAAGGACTTTATTTTAGGGAGGAGATGACGAGGAATTTCTTCAGACAGAAGGTGGTGAATCTGTGGGATTCATTGCCACAGAAGGCTGTGGCAGCCAAGTCAATGGATATTTTTAAGTCAGTGGTAGATAGATTCCTGATTAGTACAGGTGTCAGGGATTATGGGGAGAAGACAGGAGAATGGGGTTAGGGGGAGAGATAGATCGGCCATGATTGAATGGCGGGGTAGAATTGATGGGCCAAATGGCCTAATTCAGCTTCTATCACTGGTGAATTTATGAACTTATTTGCCTGTTTCAATGTTGAGGAGTTACTTGTCGTCTGAAACTTGACCCCAGCAGACCGCAGGACCTGGACCTCAGAACCACACAGAACAAGAACATCGCAACCAGAGAAAACAATCTTTGTCTAGCCTCTTCTTGCAGCTAATACCCTTTAATCCAGACAGTGTTCTGGTAAATCTCTTTTGCACCCTCTTCAAAGTCTCCAAACCCTTCCTGTTATGGAGCAAACATTATGCATGAATTATGTGCAGGCAGATAAGAGTTAGGTCTTGGCATTATCATATCTCAGCACAGATATTGTGGGCCAAAGGGCCTGTTCTTATGCTGTAATGTTCCATGTTTCTAACTCATTTATCTATGTATCTAATTGTGTTCAGTTCTGGGCACCATGTTATAGAAAATATGTCGTCAAGCTGGAAAGGGTACAGAAAAGATTTACAAGGATGTTGCTAGGGCTATAGTGTCTGAGCGATAGGGAGAGGTTGAGTAGACTGGGACTCTATTCCTTGGAGTGCAGGAGGATTAGGGATGATCTTATAGAGGTGTATAAAATCATGAGAGGAATAGATCGGCTAGACGCACAGAGTCTCTTGCCCAGAGTAGGTGAATCGAGGACTAGAAGGACTTGGTTTAAGGTGAAGGGAAAAGATTTAATAGAAATCTGAGGGGTAATTTTTTCACACCGTGGTGGGTGTATAAAACGAGCTGCCAGAGGAGGTGGTTGAGGCAGGGACTATCCCAACGTTTAAGAAACAGTTAGACAGGTACATGGATAGGGTAGGTTTGGAGGGATATGGACTAAATGCAGGCAAGTGGGACTAGAGTAGCTGGGAGATGTTGGCTGGTGTGGGCAAGTTGGGCCGAAGGGCCTGTTTCCACACTGTCTCGCTCAATGACTAACTCATCCATTGTGTTTTTTCTGAAAGCTTCACTTCCACAAAAGCAAGCGATTTGAAAGAAGGCTGTCACTTCCCAAAGTATTTCACTGCAATACTTTTGAAATGCAATGAGTGTGGTAACGTTGGAAACAGTTTGTGCAATTCCTCTTTCTTCACACAATGATTTGGTTTAAATATTGCAGATAAAATAACCACTGCCAGTGCCTGGCAGTTCAGTGGTGAGTGACCAGATTGGTGCAGTGTGAGTTATGAAAGAAGGACGCAAAAAGCAGAGTTGAGACAGCAGGGGAGAACAAGAATCATGAGTATTTTATTGTCCTATGTCCCAGACAGAACAATGGCATTCTTATTTGCAGCAGCACAACAGAATATGCATAGTACACAGTAAACAATATAATAAACGCACACACACACGCACACACATATATATAAACTGAATGTTTATATATATATATAATATATATATATATGTGTGTGTGTGTGTAAGTGTGTACATACAAAATGAGTTGGAAAGAACTGCAGATGCTGGTTTAAATCGAAGATAGACACAAAATACTGGAGTAACTCAGCGGGACAGGCAGCATCTCTGGAGAGTACGAATGGGTAACGTTTTGGGTCGAAACCCTTCTTGAGACTGAAGTCAGACTTCAGTCTGAAGAAGGGTCTCGATCCGAAACGTCACCCACTCCTTCTCTCCAGTGATGCTGCCTGTCGCGGTGAGTTATTCCAGCGCAGATACATACATATATACGTGTGTCATAGCGTCTTAGAGTGATACAGTGTGGAAACAGGCCCTTTGGCCCATCTTGCCCACACCGGCCAACAATGTCCCAACTACACTAGTAGCTGTGCTTGGTCCATATCCCCTCCAAACCTGACCATGTACCTGTCTAACTGGTTCTTAAACGATGGGATAGTCCCAGCCTCAACTACCTCCTGTGGCTTGTTCCATACACCCACCACCCTTTGTATGAAAAAGTTACCCCTCGGATTCCTATTAAATTTTTTCCCCGTTACCTCGAACCTATGTCCTCTGGTCCTCGATTCCCCTACTCTGGGCAAGAGACTCTGTGCATCTACCCGATCTATTCCTCTCATGATTTTGTGCACCTCTATAAAATGTCCCCCTCATCCTCCTGCACTCCAAAGAATAGAGACCCAGCCTACTCAACCTCTCCCTATAGCTCACACCCTCTAGTCATGGAAGCATCCTCGTAAATCTTTTCTGAACCCTTTCAAGCTTGACAATGTGTATATGTGTGGATATGCGTAATATATATATCCTGAACTTTTCATTTCCATTTATTTTCATTTTCATTTTTTATACACACACACACACACACATACAGACATACACATAAGGAACAGGAGAAGAGCAAGGAATTAAAGCGAAAATCATGTGCACCATATTTTTAATAGTTATAATAATACAGTATAAAAATTAACAGGAACCCAACCAGATATATCAAGAGGTGTTTAAAATGAGGGGAATAGATAGGCTGAAGGCACAGAGCATTTTACCCAGGGTAGGGGAATCCAATACAAGAGGCTGCTCAAGGTGAGAGGGGCAAGATTTAAAATGAACCTGAGGTGGGTGCATGGAACGAATTATCAAAGGAGGTAGTTGAGGCAGATACTGTGGCAGCGCTTAAAAAGACACTTGGACAGGTACATGGATAGGAAAGGATTAGAGGGCTATGGGCCCAACGCGGGTAAATGGGACTTGCTTAGATGGGGCATCTTGGTCGGCATGGACAAGTGGGCCGAAGGGCCTGTTTCCGTGCTAGTCGGGCTCTATGATTGCAAGACACAGGCTCAGGGAGCTGCATTAAGAAAGTTGAACTCATTGAGAACCATCCAAGCAGCTGCCTGTGTAAATAAAAGAAGTGGTTTTCTAGAAATAGGTCTTGAACAAACAAGATGAAGAGCTGAATGTTATATTAGGAAAGTCCTGAACGTGCAAATACTTATCTTAAGATCTACAGTAGAGAATTTCACTAGAAATTGGAGAGGATAAAGTTGCAACACCTCAACATCCTGATTCACAACGTGGCCACGCTGCCTTCTGCCATACGGACATTGCACACATTAAACATGGAAGGTTGTGGTAACATTTGCAGGGTTACACTCAAAGATATGTTGCAAAGATTGAGTAATAGATTGCAAACTTGATCTAGTTCCCTGATCATCTGACAACGTTTAGTATGGGAACTAGTGTCTTATCAGCATCTCAAGATCGATTCACACAGTCAGTGATGTTTTGCATGGTATTCACAGTCTCACCCCATACTGTCTATAATCCCTTGCAGCTCTACAGCCCTCCTGAGTTCCTGCGTTTCTCTTTATCCTGTGCTTTCTGAACGCCTTCGGTAGCACAGCGTTAGAGTTGCTACCTCACAGCGCCAGAGACCCGGGTTTGATCCTGACCACGGGTGCTGTCTGTACGGAGTCTGCACGTTCTCCCTGTGACCACGTGGGTTTTCTATAGGTGCTCCGGTTTCCTCCCACACTCCAAAGACGTACAGGTATCTGGGTTTAGGAAAGAACTCCAGGTGCTGGTTTAAATGGAGGTTTCTAGGTTAATTGGCCTCTGTGAATTGTCCCTAGTGTGTAGGATAGAACTAGTGTATCGGTGACCATTAGTTGGTGCGGACTCGGTGGGCAGAAGGACCTGTTTTTTATGCTGTATCTCTAAACTAAATGCTTCCGATGCTGGACATTAAGGGTCAGAGTCTGGTGGGGACACCCCTCAAACAAAGGAAGGGATATCACTCTAACACTTACCGAGTATTGAATCCATAGACAGAAGACAGAAGAAACTGCAGATGTTGAAATCTTGTGAGGAACACAAAATGTTGGCGTAGCTCACCGGGTCAGGCAGCATCAAATGGAGGACATGGGATTAATTTTCAGGCATCAGAGAGTACTTTTTGGAAAGGCCACGAATGGAGGGATATGGATAATGTGCAGTCAGATAGGAGTTGGTCTTGGCATCATGTTCACCACTAACATTGTGGGCTGAAGGGCCTATTCTTGTGCTGTATTGGTTTATGTTCTATGGATGGATAGACAATATTTTGGAGAAATTTTGACACGAAACATTGCCTCACCTTTACCCCACCGGAACATTGTGCCTTTCCCCCAACAGAACACCTTTAGTTTAGTTTCGGGATACAGCGCTGAAACAAGCGCCACCCAGCCCAGCAAGTCCGCACAGACCAGCGATCTCCGCACACTAGCACTATCCTACACACTCGGGACAATTTACAATTCTTACCAAAGCCAATTAACCTGCCAAACCCGTACGTCTTCAGAGTGTGGGAGGAAACCAGAGTATCCAGAGAAAACCCACTCGGGTCACGAGGAGAACGTGACAAACTCCCTACAGACAGCACCCGTGGTCAGGATGGAACCCGGGTCTCTGGTGCTGAAAGGCAGCAACTCTACCGCTACGCCAAGATGGCATGCCTCTGAGATATTCTGCAGG
Organism: Leucoraja erinaceus; assembly: GCF_028641065.1. Classification (NCBI taxonomy): domain Eukaryota; kingdom Metazoa; phylum Chordata; class Chondrichthyes; order Rajiformes; family Rajidae; genus Leucoraja; species Leucoraja erinaceus. Next base: position 11,187,970 of record NC_073399.1, on the reverse strand, counting down.
GATTCACATAACGGGAGAGCCAGACACAAAATAACCCAGTTGTAAATGTTTGCAATCGCTTAACATCTGTGCCACGGGATGTCTGGAATGCTGGTACACAATTAATCTATAAACTCCCAAGATGTTGCAATGAGCTGTTGTGACAGAAGCAATGAATCAGTATAGAAGCATCTAAGGCACATATTACCCTCTTGTTCCATTCAATGAAGTTATCAAACAAAGAGGAATGACTGCATACGTTGGCATTACATTACATTGAGTTTAGGAACATTTCAATCCCCAGGGTCCTGCTTCCCAGAGTAATTAATGAACAGGCCCTAGAAATTGGTAATCATTTTCCAACTTTCTTTGGACTCTGGAACAGTCCCAAAGATGACCTCATGTTATACCCACAGAAAATGAAGAACCATAGACCAGTTAGCATCTTCCTCTGGCGTATGTCGTGCACAGCTGAAAGTTGTAGGACAACTTGTTCTATTTGATCTTATTTGAATGTGCACACCAGGTTGATTGCATTCGTCGAAACAGGGCGGACCACGTGAAGGTTGCAATCTCCCACCCCACCAGTTAGCGTGACATCAGTTGCATGTGAAATGCGCGCATCCATTCGAGTGAGGCCAAATGCCAACCCGAGAACGGTCCTGAACTATCAGCCACCTCATCGGTGACCCTTGGACTATCCTTTGCTTAAGTAGGAATTGCAGATGCTGGAAAATCGAAGGTAGGCAAAAATGCTGGAGAAACTCAGTGGGTGAGGCAGCATCTATGGAGCGAAGGAAATAGGCAACGTTTCTGAGGGTTTCGACCCGAAACGTCGCCTATTTCCTTCGCTCCATAGACGCTGCCTCACCCGCTGAGTTTCTCCAGCATTTTTGTCTACCTCGGACTATCTTTGATTGGACTTTGCTGGCTTTACTTTACACTAAACGCTATTTCCTTATCATGTACCTGTACACTAATGGCTCAATTGTAATCATGTATTGACTTTCTGCTGACTGGTTAGCACACGATAAAAGCTTTTCACTGTACCTCAGTACACGTGACAATAAACTAAAAACTGAATTGAAATGCAACGTGGAATAACTAATCTGCAAACGCCAACACCCCACCACCACAAACCTTCCCACCTTTCTAAATGAAACTAAACAAATTATATGACTATGCCAGCATTCTACTTCAGATTCAGTGAGTGCCATAACTGACTGTCACTTGGCCTAGATCATGAAGGCCATCACAAGGATACAAAGTGCTGGAGTATCTCGGCGGCTCAGGCGGCATCTCTGGAGAACATCGATAGGTGCCGTTTTGAGTCGAGACCCTTCTGTGCAAGTGATTCTGATCCCGGCCCACTTGACATGCCTCAGGCAAGGCGTCTCGCATTGAGTAAGACTATTGTTCCTACTGACAAGTGAATGGCTCACTGACACTTTATTGTCACATGTACCTGGGCACGGTGACATTCGTTTCACACAGTTCAGTATGACTTTAGATTTCCGAGATAGAGCGCGGAAACGAGCCCTTCGGCCCATCGAATCCATGCCGACCAGCAATCACCCATGCACACTAGCGCTATCCTACACACCCTGGGGACAATTTACAATTTTTACCAATTAAACTACAAATCTGTACGTCTATGGAGTGTGGGCGAAAACCACAGCCCCCTGAGAGAACCTACACGGTCACAGGGAGTAGGTACAAACTCCGTACAGACAGCACCTGTAGTCAGGATCAAACCCGGGTCCCTGGCGCCGCGCCACCGTGCCGCACAGACATAAGTACAAGAGTGTAGGAATGGTAGATTACACTGACAGTGCGGCATGGTGACGCAGCGCTGGTGTTGCTGCCTCACAGCGCTTACAGCACCGTAGACCAGGGTTCGATCCCGACCACAGGTGCTGTCTATACGGAGTTTGCATGTCCTCCCCGTGACCTTCGTGGTCCGAGATCTTCGGTTTCCTCCCACACTCCAAAGATGTACAGGGATGTACGTGCATTGGCTTGGTAAATGTATTAAAAATTGTCCATAATGTGTGTAGGATAATGTGTGGGGATCGCTGGTCGGTGCAGACTCGGTGGGCCAAAGGGTGCTGTTTCTGCGATATATCTCTGAACTAATTCTTATGCTATATAGTGGCTCGCCACTGCTGTACACATCGTTGCGCTATTAGAGTGTTAAGTGCAAGGTCTGCGGTAGTACATGGACCATCCAGCAATGGGCATTGCAGTAGGTGTTGCATTGTCTGGGTCTGCGTGCCCTCGATGTAGCCCCGTTGTGCATTATCACCCTTGACCACCCGACTCCGGTTCGCAGTCGGTTGCAACATCTCCAGTTCAGCCAGCAACTAAACTAATAAAAAAGTACACAAGAGTTGCCATGTTTCCGGCTCCACCCTGGATCCTTCAAATTGTTAAAAATGTAGCTTGCTAACTTCACCACGAAGACCCATTGTCTATTATCATGATGTCATCTCATCTGGTATACGTGCCTGAAGGCACATGCATTTGAGAAGGGATAATATCACATACTTTTACACTCTGATATCTTCGATCAACTTCGCTGCTGCACTTCTAGATAGCCGTTATCACTTCTCAAAACAGTTCCTCCAACAATGGCAGTTGCAGAGAATTTGGCTTGTGTTTAAAGGAAGCCACTTAGTGTGTGACTAAGCCATACTTTTGTTTCAAAAGTAAGTCTCAGTTTACCTGGTTGCCACAGGTCGACACTGTCTCGGCTTTACCGGAAAATCTCACAACTTTGAACAATGACTTCTCTTTCCTTTGCAGTTATGTGTCATTGCTGGGAAAGAGGAACGGAGCTCATTGTTGGAGATCGAGCACACATTCATATCTTTGAACAGGGAGGTGGTGCACAGGTATACACCAACTACTCACCTCGTATGCCGACACTGCAAGAGACACTGGAGTGGGTGCTTTACATTAGTTTAGTTTAGGGATGCAGCACGCAGAGAAACAGGCCATTCGGCCCACCGAGTCCACACCCACCAGCGACCCCGTACATTAACACTATCCTACACCCACTAGGGACAAGTTCTACTTATACCAAGCCAATTTGCCTACAAACCTGTAGGTCTTTGGGGTGTGGGACGAAACTGTAGATCTCGGAGAAAATCCACATGGTCACGGGGAGGACGTACAAACTCCGTTCAGACAGCACCCGTAGTCAGGATCGAACCCGGGTCTCCGGCGCTGCGAGGCAGCAACTCTATCGCTGCGCCACCGTGCCGCATTATCACGGCATGTGTAGAAAGGAACAGCAGATGCTGGTTTATACCGCATTGGAGACCCCCGGGCTATCTTTGATCTGATTTTACTGGGCTTTAGTTTATTGTCACGTGTACCGAGGTACAGTGAAAAGCTTTTGTTGCATGCTATCCAGTCAGCAGAAAGACAATACATGATTACACTGAGCCAGTGTATGTCAGTGGATATACTTTATCTTGCACTAAACGTTATTCATGTAAATACCTTTATTGTGTATCTATACACTGGATGGCTCGATCACAGTATTGTCTTTCCACTGACTGGATAGCACGCAACTCAGTACACGTGACAATACACTGAACTGAAGATAGATGCAAAGTGCTGGAGTAACTCAACGGGTCAGGCAGCATCTGCGGAGAAAAAAGATGGGTGACGTTTCGGGAAGTATCTCACCGTTCGGGCCTAGCCCTCTTCTCACTGTTACCGTTGGGCAGGAGGTCATACAGCATGGAAACAGGCCCTTCGGCCCAGCTTACCCTGCCATCCAAGGTGCCCCACCCTCACCTGTCCCACCTGCCTGCGTTTGGCCCAAAGACCTGCACGTTAATTTGGCTTTGGCAAGAAATTGTAAATTGTCCCGAGTGAGGAGGACAGTGCCAGTGCGCGCGGGGATCGCTGGTCAATGTGGACTCGGCGACGTGAAGAGCCTGTCTCCGCGCTGCATCTCTAAACTAAAAACAAAACTAAAGTAAACTGAACTTAAACAAGCTGCTGCTTTTACAGTGGTACAAAAATAACTGAACTATGAACCAACTATCTGCAGCAGGCATTGGGAGGTCTCGAGGTAGTGAAAGGTGCCACATAAATGTAGTTCATGTAGATCTTTCTCACAGGATCACTGTTTTTGCCGATGATATGAAAGGTTGCGGTGGTGTAGATAGTGAAGGAGGTTTATAGTGGGGTGTAGTACAATGTTGATCAGCTGGAAGGTTGGGTGGAGTGTTGGCAGATAGGATCTAACACTCACACCTACACTGTCAAGTTGAGTTTATTGTCATATGCACAAGTACTGTGACAACAAGGTGCAATAAGAATCTTGCAGCAGCATCACAGGCGCTCGGACAGACAAGCGCAAAACAAATTATACATAGATTTTACTTAACTTACTTTTAGACTTTAAAGATACAGCACAGAAGCAGGTCTTTCGGCCCACCCAGTCTGCGCCAACTAGCAATCATCGTGCACTAACACTATCCTACACACTAGGGACAATTTACAATTTTACCAAAGCCAATTAACCTACAAACCTGTACGTCCTTGGTGTGGGAGGAAACCAGAGCACCTGGAGAAAACCCACGTGGTCATGGGGAGAACATACAATGTACATACAGACAGCATCTGTGGTCAGGATTGAACCCGGGCCACCGTGCTGCCTTTTGGAAGAAAATGACGTACAATCCCGCACGTTTTGGGGATGTGGGAGGAAAACGGAGCACCCGGAGATAAGCCACGCGGTCACAGGGAGAACGTGCAAACTCCACAGACAGCACCCGAGGTCAGGATTGAACCGGGATCTCTGGCTCTGAGGCAGACTTCTTCAGACTGAAAATAAAGGTGGAGTGGGGAGGAAATAAACTGTGCAAATTTGTAATATTCTGGCCCTTTCTTGCCTCCACTTTATTTGCCCCCCCTCCCCCACCTCTACTCTCAGTCTGAAGAAGGGGTTCCGACCCGAAACACCATCTATTCTTTTTCTCCAGAGATGCTGCCTGACCCGCTGAGTTACTCCAGCACTTTGTGTCTAACCGTGTGGTAGCATCTCGCTAAACAGTTTCTTTAAGCCAAATTGTTTCATGCCATGACTTTGGATAAGGAAAATTATTACTTTAACCTTGAACGCCAGATTAAAAATGGATGAACAGGCCTGATGTACGGTGTCTACTTTAATGTGTTGCCGCCACTTGATCCTGCACCAGATTACTTAAAATCGTACAAGATACGGAACAGGCCTGATGTACAGATAGTAGCCTACCCATTGTAGATGTGCATATGCTGCCACATCAAGAGGGTGATCCTGGAGAACACAGTGCAAGATCCATTTCCCTTATCCCTCGTGTACTTGCACTGCCCTCTAGTGATCGTACTAAGTATGTTGGTACGGAACCTCTCCGGTGACCAACCTCACATGCAAAAGGTTTGTAACTGGTTGGCACGAATAGTACTGGTGTGGGCTGTCACTGGTTGGCACGGACTCGGTGGGCTGTAGGGCCTGTTTCTGCGCTGTATCTCTGAAGTCTAGAGGTCTAAAGTCTTAAACCTTCTTCAACCCATTTTGTTGGCTGTTTGAGACAAATATCCATGGAGATTAGTATGGGTGTCAGGAGGTTATGGGGAGAAGGCAGGGGAATGAGGTTGGGAGGGAGAGGTAGGTCAGCCATGATTAAATGGCGGAGTAGACTTGATGGGTCAAATGGCCTAATTCTGCTATTACACATGAACTTAAGAACTCGTGAACTTGCAAGATAACTCAGTAACACATCAAGGTTAATCAGTGTTGTATGCTCCTTTGCAGATTGCAGGAGTTCATTCACGTGTTGTGAAGAATCTTCCAGATGGGACTTTTGATCTGAATGAATTGGAATCCAACATACGACACGATTACCCTGACCCGCACGTCACCAGAACAAGCCTCATTTGCCTGGAGAACACCCACAATGTGAAAGGAGGCCGTGTCCTGCCACTTCCCTTTCTCCAGGAGGTAAGGGAACGCCCCAGTTAACACAAATCAGGACAATCTCAGGTCGGACACAAAATGTTGGTGTTACTCAGCAGGGTCAGACAGCATCTGTTGTCGGAAACTTTGAAAATTATAAGGAAGATTAGTTTGTGATGTGTTTAACCCTAGGGGTCACATACTGGGGAAGCACGGTGGGAAAAATGGCCAACACAGGGAACCCAAGGATGTTCGTGAGGCAATAAATATCTGTGTCACGGTGTTTCAGTTCCACAGCACATCTACTGTAGTTAAAATAAACATTGGAGGTTGTAAACAGCTGAGGGGAATAAATCTGATCATGGATACTGATGTTAATGGTATCGATTTGTTAGATATATTGAAGAGAGGTTTTCAAAATAACAGGAAACGTAAGGTTACAGATAACTCTGGAGAAAGACAAAGATGAACGGTTCCAAAGACATTGATCAATGATGACTTATTTCAAAAACGTAAAATGCACAAGTAACCATTGTGCTGTGAGAATGAATGAATGAATGAATAAGTTTATTGGCCAAGTATTCACATACAAGGAATTTGCCTTGATGCTCCGCTCACAAGTGACAACATGACATACAGACAGTTACAAATGACACATAAAACACCATTGATCAAACATGTGAACCCACAAAATACCAGAGCAAAAGGAGGCTACAGATTTTTGGCTGTTGAGTAGAGCAACTACTCATGGAAAAAAGCTGTTTTTATGTCTGGCTGTGGCAGCTTTGACAGTCCACAGTTGCCTTCCAGAAGGAAGTGATTCAAATAGTTTGTGGCCAGGGTGAGAGGGGTCAGAGATGATCTTACCCGCTCGCTTCCTGGCCCTTGCAGTGTACAGTTCATCAATGGAGGGAAGGTTGCAGTCAATAACCTTCTCAGCTGATCGGACGATTCGCTGCAGCCTCCGGGTGCCGTGCTTGGTGGCTGTGCCAAACCAGACCATGATGGAGAAGGTGAGGACAGACTACGATGGCCGTGTAGAATTGGACCATCATTGCCTGTGGCGGATTGTGCTTCCGCAGCTGCCGTAGGAAGTACATCCTTCGTTGCTGCCTGTCCCGCTGAGTTACTCCAGTATTTGCAGTTCCTTCCCACACAGGACGATTTTCAAGGTTGGCTTCTACCAGAATAGTGCTGGCAGCACCACTGGGAAGGGAGGAGGCAGGGGAGAAACAGGTCCTTCGGCCCATTGAGCCCATGCCAACCATCAAGCACTCATTCACACCCACCCTGTATCCGTCGCATCTCCTGTTTAGCTCGGTGATCGGCCTATGTTGTTCATAACATTGCCTGGAGGATTTACAATTAATTCCTGGAGGAATTCAGGCTATTCCTCAGGGATCGTAAATCCTCGTGTCCATGGGTATCTGGCAAATCGTACGGGTCAGGACCCCAGTGGTGTGTTACGTTGTCGATGCAGAGACTCCTCATTTGTGGCTGTCTCCTTGCCAGTTCCTCCACCCTCCTCTAGTTCAGCAAACACCCCTCCCCAACTTTCTGCTTACGTTCCGGGTGAACTCTTACAGGTGTGCAGTAGGGAGCTTGCGCCGAGGCCTGGTTCGGCGACTTGAACGCCCAGGAGCAAAAACGACTGCAAAAAACGGTGAACACTGCCCCGGGTACTGATCTCCCCACCATCGAAGGGATCTACAGGAGTCCCAGCCTCAGAAGAGACAGTCAACTTCATCAGAGACCCACACCACCCTGGCCATGCACTCATTTCACCCCTGCCATCGGGAAGAAGGTACAGGAGCCCAAAACCGGTAACGTCCAGGTTCAGGAACAGCTTTTTCCTTACAGCCATCAGGCTATTAAACACGACAACCTCAAATAAGCTCTTAACTACATAGGTAGACAAAAATGCTGGAGAAACTCAGCGGGTGGGGCAGCATCTATGGAGCGAAGGAAATAGGCAAACTCACCCGCTGAGTTTCTCCAGCATTTTTGACTACCTTCGATTTTCCAGCATCTGCAGTTCCTTCTTGAACATCTTAACTACATAGACTTGGGGGGCATTGGTTTTGCCGTTTACACTATTATTGTTTGTTTGTTTGTTTTCACGTGTATGTATGGATGTGTGTTCGTGTGTATGTATATGTATATATATATATATATATAGACACACTGAACTTTTCTCATTTATTATATTGTTAACAGAGTACTATTTTTACATATTCCATTGTGCTGCAATATGCAATGCAATATTCTGTTGCAAGTAAGAATGGCATTATTCTGTCTGGGACATATGACCATGAACCACTCTGGACTCTTGTTCTCAACTCTGCTTTCTGCTTCTTTCTTTTGTAACTCGCTCTGCACCCCTCTCTTGCCTCTTGAGGTGCGAGAGCTGGCCGACACCTACAAGCTGCCGATCCACATGGACGGAGCCCGCCTGATGAACGCGGCCGTGGCCCTGCGTGTCCCAGCCTCGGACATCCTGCAGCACTGTGACTCTGTGTCCCTGTGCCTGTCCAAGGTAAGACCCTCCCCAGAACTGGGGGAGCGAGGCAGGGCGAGAAGAAGTCTGGTCTGGCCTGATCTCGATGGAAGAGGATGGCAATGGGGCTTGCAATTGATGGTCAACCTTTTCCCCAAGGAAAACATTCCATTGAATCTAAGGGAAAATAGACACTAAAAGCTGGAGTAAGTCAGCGGGTCAGGCAGCATCTCTGGAGAGAAGGAATGGGTGACGTTCCAGGTCGAGACCTGTCTTCAGACTGAGAGTCAGGGGAGAGGGAATCTAGAGGTATGAAAAGGTTCAGAACAAATCTGAGCCGGCACCGATGGCCAAGGAATGCTGGAGCCCACAATGGTCCATTGTTGGCAGTGGGAGAGGTGATAAGGAAGAGATATATGAATGAGAACAGTGAAACTGGCAGGGTGGCTAGGGTGGGGGAGGGATGGAGAGAGGGAATGAGGAACAATAAAGTTGGGACAGTTATTTGTTCATCTTAACAATCAGCTCCTTCACCCCAACCCAGGGAGGGATGAGGCTAGTACACTTACTTGATACAAGTAAACGTACGTTGTGATTGGTTCTTCCTGCACGCTTACTGTCTTCCACTCAGGATTATCTTTACAAGGAAAATAGAACATTATCCCATTGGGTTAACAAAGAACATAGAACTGCTCCGACACAAAATGCTGGAGTAACTCAGTGGCTCAGGCAGCATCTCTGGAGAAAAAGAATAGGTGACGTTTCGGGTCGAGACCCTTCTTCAGACTGAGAGTCAGGGGAAAGGGAAATTGTTTTAATTCAATATTGATTTCTCTAACTTCAAGTAACCCTTGCATTCCCTCTCTCTCCATCCCTCCCCCATCCAAAGTCGTCGTAGTAGCTTCAAAGCCGCCTTGTCGAGTCTCATTGTCTGTAACTCATTTTCACCAAGGCCACAGCGACAATGGCCTGTTTCCTTATGTCATCGTTACCTTTTTGCATATCTTTCACTCATTTGTTCTATATCTCTCTCTATCACCGTCTATATCTCTCGTTTCCCTCTCGTGGGTTTTCACCGGGTGCTCCGGTTTCCTCCCACGCTCCAAAGAGATGTATGGGTTTGTAGGTTAATTGGCTTTGGTTAAACTAAATTGTAAAGTATCACAGGTGTCAGAGGTTGTAGGGAGAAGGCATGAGAACGGGATTAGGAGGGAGAGATAGATTAGCCATGATCGAGTAGGAGTAGACTTGGCGGAGTAGACGATGGGCCGAATGGCCTAATTCTACTCCTATCCATTATGACAGTGTGTAGGATAGTGCTAGTGTACGAGGTGATCACAGGTCGACGCGGACTCGGTGGGCCGAAGGGCCTGTGTCCGTGCTGTATCTCTAAAGTGCTGCCTGAGGTTGTTCCCGGCTCCTAAACCCAGAGGTATTGTGAAGGATTGGCTCCAATTTCTAATGCTCCTGAATGGTGTGATGATCTGAGTGGCAATGTCCAGATTTGAGGGTAGTCTGGAGATGCAGGGTGCGGGGTAGTCTGGAACCTGGTCGGCTGCTCCCCGTGACACTGTTGTCTTGCATTGCGCAGGGTCTCGGCTCTCCGGTCGGCTCCATCATTGGCGGACGCAAGGACTTCATTGAGCGGGCGGTGCGGCTGCGCAAGGTGCTCGGGGGAGGCATGAGGCAGGCGGGCGTGTTGGCCGCGGCTGGGCTCATCTCCATCTCAGACATGGTGGACCGGCTCGAGGAAGACCACCGGAACGCCAGGACCTTTGCCCAAGGTACCCTAGTTTTATAAACCTGCTTACTTTGTCATAGAGTCGTGCAGCGTGGAAACAGGCCCTTGGGCCCATCTTGCCCACACCGACCGACGTGCCCCATTTAAACTGCGTTTGGCCAGTATCCCTTTGACAAGTTATCCAGTGCCACCTTGGCATTGGCTTGGGGTGGTATGTAGACTGCCTACAAGATTGTAAAGTCGATAAATAATTAGATAAAAGGGACACACAGTGCTGCAGTATCTTAGCGGGTCAGGCAGCATCTCGGGAGAACATGGATAGGTGACGTTTCGGGCCGAGAACTTTGGTCCAAAGTTTCTTCTGCCAGACGGGAGCAAGAAGAAAGAATGACCCTTCTTCAGAGTGAAGAGGGGTCCCGACCCAAAACATCACCTTGACGAGAGTCATAAAATAAGCCCTTCGGCCCGACTTGCCCGGGTCCCGAAACATTATGTTTTCCAGAGGTGCTGCCTGACCCGCTCAGCTACTCCGCTGCTCAGTATCCTTTTTTTGTGAATGGAAGTTGCCTGTGAGTGTTTGTTTTTTACTGTGGAGGAGACATTATACAGCACCGACCACACGGACCAGACAAAGAAAGTGGTGAGGGAGTCCAAGTGTGCACGGAGTTTGCACGTTGTCCCTGAGACCATGTGGGTTTTCACCGGGTGTTCTGGTTTCCAGCCATATTGTAAAGATGTGCAGGTTTGTTGGATAATTGGCTTATGTAAATTGTCCCGAGTGGGTAGGATAAAACTAGTGTTCGGGTGATCGTTGGTCGGCATGGACTTGGTGGGCCGAAGGGCCTGCTTCCACACTGTATCTCTAAAATTTAAAACAAAACCTCAATGGGTGATTCTCAAGGAAGGAGGTCAGAAGGTCACAGCCTCAGAATAAAAGGATGCATTTTAGAATAAAGGGCAGGATATATGTTGTTGCCCAGAGTGTGGTGAATCTGTGGAATTCATCGCCACAGACAGCTCTGGAGGCCAAGTTATTGGGTGTTTCTAAAGCGGAGATCGACAGGCTCATGAATAGTAAGGGTGTCAAAGGTTATGGGGAGAAGGCAGGACAATGGGGTTGAGAGAGAAAGATCACTCAGCTATGTAGACTCGATGGGCTGAATGGCTTAATTCTGCTCCTTTGACTTATTGAAGAACCCTGAGTCGAGGGCGGCATGGTGGCGCAACGGTGGAGTTGCTGCCTTACAGCGCCAGGGACCCGGGTTCGATCCTGACTACGGGGGCTTGTCTGCATGGGGTTTGTACGTTCTCCCCGTGACCTGCGTGGATTTTCTCCGAGATCTTCAGTTTCCTCCCACACTCCAAAGATGTATCCAATCCAATCCAACTTTATTTGTTAAGCACTTTAAAACATCCAATGTTGACCAAAGTGCTGTACAGAAGAATAAACAAGACATCATAAACAGACACCATAACAGCTCACATGAGGCGCAAAAATTACATATGAAATACAACAATAAATTAAAAGACATAAAACATGAGTAAAAATAATAGCCACGGAATAAAAGCAATCAAAAAAAAAAAGAAATTAAATCAAGTAAATAAATAAAGTCGACATCTTACTGGGTATCAAAGGCCACGGAGAAGAGATGGGTTTTAAGAAGTGATTTAAAAACAGACAGAGAAGAGGCCTGTTTAATGTGGAGAGGCAGATCGTTCCATAATTTGGGTGCCGACACAGCAAAGGCACGGTCCCCTCTGAGCTTCCACTTAGTTTTAGGCCCACTCAGGAGCAGCTGATTATCTGACCTGAGAGAGCGGGCGGGTGTATAAGGGTGTAGAAGCTCAGATAGGTAGGGCGGGGCAAGACCATTCAGGGATTTAAAAGCAAATAAAATAATTTTAAAATGGATCCTAAACTGAATAGGCAACCAGTGGAGTGAGGCTAAAATGTGCGAAATGTGCTCATGTTTACGTGTGCCAGTTAAAAGACGTACAGCTGCATTCTGTACCATCTGGAGACGGGCGATGGAGGACCCACTAACCCCCACATACAGTGTATTGCAGTAATCCAGCCGAGTGGTAACAAAGGCGTGGATTACCGTCTCAAAGTGCTGCCTTGACAGAATTGGCTTTATTTTGGCCAGCTGCCTCAAATGGAAAAAGCTTGATTTAACAACCGCCTTGATCTGACTGTCAAATTTAAGCTCAGGGTCCACTTTTTAACCCCTAGGTTTGTGATGCTTGGTCTGATATACTGGGCCAGGGAGCCCAGATGTGGGGGGGGGGGGGGGGGGGGGGGGGGGGGGGGGGGGGGGGGGGGGGGGGGGCTGTACACACATGTACAGGTTTGTAGGTTAATTGGCTTGGTGTATGTGTAAATTGTCCCTAGTGTTCGTTAATGTGCGGGGATCGCTGGCTGGTGCGGACCCGATGGGCCGAAGGGCCTGTTTCCACACTGTATCTCTAAAACTAAAAAACTAAAACCATTCTATCCCCGATAGGTTTAAAGGATCGAATGGCCTCTCTTGTTCCCGTTTTCCTGTTGCTAAGTCCTTACTGGGGAATCTTGTTTTCAGGTATTAAGATGTACGCCACGCCGTTCTGTGAGGTTGACGTGGACACTGTGGAGACGAACATCCTCCTGTTTACAATCAACAGCCCCCGAGCCACGGCCGAGGAGTTCTGCAGGAGGATGGGCGAAGTGAGCGAGGAGGAGGTGGCGGAAACAGGCCGTGGCGTGCGCGTGCTCCTGTTCCCAATATACGGGCACATACTGCGCGCCGTTTGGCACCTGGACGTCTCGGAGGAGGACACCCGCCTGGCCTTGGGGAAGCTGCAGTTTGTGGTCAATAAACTGGAGCAGCGGTCAACCTAACCCGAAGATCGACACAAAATTCTGGAGTAACTCAGCGGGAAATGCAGCATCTCTGGAGAGAAGGAATGGGTGATGTTTCGGGTCGAGACCCTTCTTCAGACTGATGTCAGGGGAGTGAGAACTGTATCGGTAAGGAAGTGTAGGGTGTGAAAACAGGACAGAGGGAATGGATCAAGTAAAATGTAGAACAGATCATTGTTTGTTGGGAGAAGGTAACAACAAAGCAGAGATAAAATGTAGTCGGAGACAGTAAGACTGGTCGGAGATATATATACTTCCTTATCTATGTATCTCCCACTCCCCTAACATCAGCCTGAAGAAGTGTCTCGACCCGAAACGTCACCCATTCCTTCTCTCCAGAGATGCTGCCTGTCCCGCTAATCTACCGAGCATTTTACGTCTATCTCCGATTTAAACCAGCATCTGCAGTTCCTTCTTTCCTCACTCGCCGCACCTTGACCTACTCCGTCCACGGGAATGAGTGCAATATTCTACTTCCAACTATCAGGTCTGGCGCGGAGTACGGCGATATCTATTGCTGCAGGTCATGGTGTAAGATGAACAAATCCCGTGACCCAACCAGATGATGTTCAAATGTGAGAGTATATCAAGGAATCAGTGGCATAATCGGCACATTAAAATGGAATTAAAATCTCTATTAAATCTTCAGTGGTCTCAGTGAACCGTGACAAGAGAGTCTGTCCTTTTGAGCAAAGGTTTGAAACTTTTAAGTATGCCTTAAGTGTCTATTGCTTTCGAGATATTTCTTACATTTGACCACAATGAGGTTCAGACACATTCCTGGCACCTATTAGGGGTGGCACGGTGGCGCAGCGGAAGAGTTACTGCCTTACATAGTTTGCAGCGCCAGAGACCCGGGTTCGATCCCGACTACGGGTGCTGTTTGTACGGAGTTTGTGCGTTTTCCCCATGACCTGGGCGGGTTTTCTCCGAGATCTTCGGTTTCCTCCCACATTCCAAAGAAGTACAGGTTTGTAGGTTAATCGGCTTGGTAAATGTGAATATGTGTCCCTCGTGTGTGTGAGAGAGTGTTATTATGCAGGGTTTGCTGGTCGGCCTGGACCCGGTGGGCCGAAGGGCCTTTATTCATGCTGTATCTCTAAACTAAACTAAACTAAAAGCATTTACCCTCTCTAATCTTCTACACCTCTTGGTGATCTTCCCTCACCCTCCTGCCCTCCAAGGAATGAAGTCCTAGCCAACCCAAGCTCCCCTGGAGCTAAGGTCCTCATGTTCTTGTAAGATCCTCGTAAGTCTTCTCAGCACTCATAACTACCAACTAGTGTAGATCACTGTAAATGCACAAGAAATCAGCGGTGAATGTTCCTTAAAACGCCTCACAAACAAAATGTAGCATAAATTTGTCATCAGAAGCGATAATAAATATCGGACCTCTCAGTGATGCCTTGATCTCAGTCGCCTTGTTTTAGGAGTTACAGGAGCACAACCAGCAGTGTGTCGGAGAGTGTTAGTGTGCGGGGATCGCTGGTCGGTGCGGACTAGATGGGCCGAAGGGCCTGTTCCACTCTGTATCTCCAAACTAAACTCTCTTCCGCCATTCAATCATGGCTGATCCATCTTCCCCTCTCAATACCATTCTCCTGCCTCCTCCCCATTACCCCTGACACCCACGCACAGTTCAGGATGAATTACCTTAATGGTTTGCACCATCGTGTGAAGGTCGGGTTAGAAATACGATTAGTGCAACACTGTCACATCCCCTCTGCAGTGCTTTGCTTTGACCATGTGTTTGTTTCATTTGAACCTTCACTACAGAGAGCAAGCGAGTGAAGGCATCCATTAACCCAGCAGGGTTGCGGGGAGAGTGGGGAGCTGGTGGGTGGCAGGTGATGCATAATCTGAATGTCAGACTTACTCTTAGTGAGTGTTAGCACAATAATTGCGGCACTCATACATTTGTCGCCCCCTAATTATATATCTGGGGTCAGATGCAGCTGCCTCTGATCGTTGCTCGTTGGATTAACAGAAACTATTCTTGTTCCAACACAGGCAGCGTGCATTTTGCATAGTGTTTAGAAGCTGCTATTCTACACCGTGATAAAGCTTTCCCTCACTCCTGACAGTAGGCAGAACGACACCAAGCTCCATATATACAGCAGCCTTTTGCACAAAGGAAAATGCTCCAAGGCTCCCCATGGGGGATATTGTCAACAGAAGTTGACATTGAACCACATAAGGGCGGCACGGTGGCGCAGCGGTAGAGTTGCTGCCTTACAGCGCCAGAGACCTGGGTTCGATCCTGACTACGGCTGCTGTCTGTACGGAGTTTGCACGTTCTCCCCGTGACCAACGTGGCTTTTTCCCGGCGTGCTCCGGTTTCCTCCCACACTCCAAAGGTTTGCAGGTTAATTTGGCTTTGGCAAAGATTGTAAATTGTCCCTGGTGTGTGTGGGATAGTGTTAGTGTATCGGGGGTAGCATGTCAGTGCGGACTCTGTGGGCCGAAGGGCCTGTTTCTGCGCTGGATCTCGAAACTAAACTAAGTCTGAAGCTTGTTGGAAAGAAATGCAGATGCTGGTTTAAATCAAAGGTAGACACAAAATGCTGGAGTAACTCAGCGGGTCAGGCAGCATCTCTGGAGAGAAGGAATGGGTGACGTTTCGGGTCTCGACCCGAAACGTCACCCATTCCATCTCTCCAGAGATGCTGCCTGACCCGCTGAGTTACTCCAGCATTTTGCGTCTACCTTTAAGTCTGAAGCTTTCCTTGAGGAAAGCCAACAATTTGAGAAAACTTCCTCTGTTGCTGTTTGTACTCACTTCTTCCCAACTTTTTTTTGTGAGCGTAACACTTCTGTTCACTCCTCTTCGAAACGTGGAGAGTAACGTCCTCTTCAGGTTCAGGTTTCAGATTAGTTTATTGTCATATACATCGGGGTACATTGAAATTCCTTGTTCGAATGCAGATCCGAGAAACAATATTCATGGCCATGATAGATAAAAGAATAAATGCAATGACGAATGCAAAATAGCAGAATGATACAAGGTCATAGTGTAATATGAGGTAGAGCGGAAAAAAATAGTGCAATAACGTAATATACTAATAAGGTAGAATGAAGAGTAACAATACATGGCAGTGTCTCTGGAAAGGGTGTGTGGAGGAAGTGTTTAGTTTGGAGATACAGCGTGGAAACAGGCTCTTGGGCCTACCGAGTCCGTGCCGACCAGCGATCCCCGCTCACTATCACGATCCTACACACACTAGGGACAATTGGTCAATTTTACCAAAGCCAATTAACACACAACCCTGCACGTTTTAGGAGTGCGGGAGGAAACCGGATTGTGCAGGTCACGGGGAGAACGTAGAAACTCTGTACTGGACAGCACCCGTAGTCAGGATCGAACCCGGGTCTCTGGCGCTGTGTGGAACTAGCTCTACCTGACCACGATCATCAGTACACTAGTTCTAGTCTGAGACATTCGGGACCATTGACAGAAGCCAATTAACCTACAAACCTGTTCGTCTTCGGGATAGTGTTGGATAGTGTTAGTATACGGGGTGATCGCTGGTCGGCATGAGCTCGGTGGGCCGAAGGGCCTGTTTCCACCCTGTATCTCTACAGACTAAAGTCTAAAAAACATTTCCCTCATCTTTAATAGGCAATCCCTTATTTTCATTCTGTTTTGCACTCCATGGATGCTGCCTGACCAGCTTAGCATTTCCAGCTCCGTCTTTGCAGCCTCATGCTTCGGGGAAACACGTTCTGGGAACAAAAATCCCGTCTGTCCCTTTGTGTCCAGCACTTTGTCATACAGTGATACAGCGTGGAAACAGGCCCTTCAGCCCAACTTGCCCACACCGACCAACATGCCGCATCTACACGAGACCAACTTGCCTGCGTTGGCCCATATCCCTCTGAATGTATCCCAGCCCTGAATGTATCCCAGCCCTGTTCCTATAATTTTTTTTTAATATGTTGTGATAGTACCTGCCTCAACTACCTCCTCCAGCAGCTCGTTCCGTATACATAATACTCTGTGTAAAAAAAGTTGCCCTCCGGTTTCTTTTAAATCTTTCTCCTCGCGTGTTACACCTACGTCCTCTGGATCAAGATTCCCCAACTCTGGGTAAAAGGCTCTGTGCATTCACCCTATCTATTCCTCTCGTGATCTTATCCATAAGATCACCCCTCATCCTCCTGCGCTACAAGGAATAAAGTCCGAGCCATCGCAACCTCTCCCTATAGCTCAGGCCCTCGAATCCTGGCGACATCTTCTCCACACCCTTTCCAGCTTGAAAACATCTTCCTGAGTCCTTCCTAATCATCTTATTGTTACTTGCTTTTTTATTTCCTAACTTGATGTGTGAAAAGGGGGGGGGGGGGGGGAAGAGACAGCATCAAACAATGAAACATTGTTGGGTGCAAGATGTAACCCAAATTCAGCTTGTTAAAGACTGAGGCACAAAAACAATACAACGACAATGTGCGGCACTGCTGTACACGGTCAGCGAGATCTCATATGACGGCCGACTGCTCTTGATGCTCTGAGGCAGTCAGCTTGGCAGCCAGAAGGAACAAGCCCCCTGACATGACCTCCAGGACACAAGAGAGACAGGCCAGGATCATGGACCAGCTGAAGCCGATGTGAACGTTGTCGAACAGCTTGTCTCCGTAAATGTGCTTGGCGATGGCAAAGGCGGCCTTCGAGTAGGCCACGTACACGCAGATCCCGGCCAGAGTCAGGGCACCTGGAACAGGAGGAACAGGTAATGCTCAGTCTCCATCCGTCCTCACAATGGATCTCGGTCAGTGGCACAGCGGTAGAGCTGCTGCCTCACTGCGCCGCGGGGGGGGGGGGGGGGGGAACCGGGATCGGTCCCGACCACGGGTGCTGTCTGCGCGTTCTCTCTCTAACCACGCGGGATTTTGTCCGGGTGAGTTGCGCTGAATGTTTAGTTAATTGTCACGTGTGCCGAGGTACAGTGAAAAGCATTTGTTGCAGAAAGACAATGCATTATTACAATCGATCCATCCGCAGTGCAGATACTCCGGTGCCCAGTTTCCTCCCATATTGCAAAGACGTGCAGGGTTGTAGGTTAATTAGCTGGTATAAATTGTCCCTAGTGTGTTGCATAAAACTACTGTTCGGGTGATCGCTGGTCGGCACGGACTCGGTGGGCCGAAGGGCCTGTTTCCACGCTGTATCTCTAAAACTAAAAAAACTAAGCCTGGTTTTGTGTTATGATTAGGTGATTCCCAAAGCAGTCAGTCAAAAGATCACAGCCCCAGGATAAAAGGACATACCTTTAGAATGGAGAGGAGGGGGAATTTTCTTTAACCAGAGGGTGGTGAATCTGTGGAATTCATTATCACAAACGGCTGTGGAGGCTGAGACATTGGGTATTTTTCAACCGGAGATTAATAGGTTCATGATTGGTATGGGCGTCAAAGGTTACGGGGAGAAGGCAGGAGAATGGGTTTGAGAGGGAAAAGTAGGCTCGGACTTTATTCCTTGTAGCGCAGGAGGATGAGGGGTGATCTTATAGATAATGAATGGGTCTGGAGTTGGGTCTCGACCCGAAACGTCACCCATTCCTTCTCCCCAGCGATGCCGCCTGTCCCGCTGAGTTACTCCAGCATTTTGTGTCTATCTTCGATTTAAACCAGCATCTGCAGTTATTTCCTACACACCCATGATTGAATGGCGAGCGGGCCGAATGGCCTAATCCTGCGTCTATGCCTAATAGTGTGAGTTCGAATAGAAACTACCTGAATTGGAGCACATGGTCCAGTCTTTTGCTCGGGGACTGCACTTCACGTGACAAACCGTTGATCTGTCTGGTTATTGTGAAAGATCCTTTAGCATTTCATATCCCCATGGGGTACTGATCATTATTCTCATTATCCAGCCAACACCTCTAAAAACAGATTATGTTCTCATCATCATTACTGTCTTGGGGGCGGCACAAAAACTGGCAGCTTTGTTTCCCGTGAAGTGATATTAAAACATTTAATTCACACAGTAAAGCACGTTGAGATGTCCGGAGGAGGTGCAAGGGGACATAAAATACATCTTTCAAATGGAAGATTGTTGGCACCAAGGCCCGTCTGCAAAATCAAGGATGAGACGCATCCTGGCCACTCCCTCTCCTCCCCTCTCCCATCGGGCAAAAGATATAGAAGTGTGAAAGCGCACACCTACAGATCCAGGACAGATTCGCCCCAGCTGTTCATAACGTCATCTGAGAGGAGCAGAATTAGGCCATTCGGCCCATCAAGTCTACTCTGCCATTCAATCATTACTAATCTATCTTTCCCTCTTAACCCAATTCTCTTGCCTTCTCCCCATAACTAATCAAGAATCTATCTCTGCCTTAAAAATATCCATTGTAATCAGGCCACTGGAGCATCCTACCTCAACTAGAGAGCAGTCCTGAACTACTATCTACCTCTTTGGTGATCCTCGGGTTATCTTTGATTGGACTTTTCTGACTTTATCTTGCACTAGATGTTACTCACTTTAATCCTTCCATCGTGTATCTGTTACCGGCTTTACCTTGCACTAAATGTTATTCCCTTATCATATACCTATACACTGTAAATGGATCGATTGTAGTCACGTATTGTCTTTCCGCTGACTGGTTAGCGCGCAACAAAAGCTTTTCACTGTACCTCGGTGTACGTGACAATAAACTCAACTGAAACACAGCAATTGAGGTTAGAATACCGTGAGCGATACATAGGTAGTCAGCTCCGAATTCACTCCATTACAGATCCAAATTAATTTTACAAATGAGTGGTGACATTTCAAGGTTCTGCCGCCAACTGTGTGGAACCTCGTCTCTCTTCTCCCTGAGAAAAAATAATTGCTGCTTCACAACTGCTTTAATCTCAGACATGATAATAGCATGCGGTCTACAGGGATCGGGAAGATACAACAGGGCTGCCTTTTAATCTCAATGCAGTCCCGGCACAGCTGACAAACAGAACATAAACATCTTGGCAGATTAACAGTCATAAAAATAATCTTTTTACATTTTGCTGCCTGCCAAACAATTAAATTGGTATTGTTTTCTGGACATTTGTGAATTATACAGTTTCAAAGCACTTCACCATCAAAGTGGAGTTTTTAATTTGTGATCAGTTCTACACCGCAGGGAGCTGTGGCTGCCATCTTGTGTACTGAAGCAGGGCCACATGTTTCTATCCACCAAGAACAACTCAAGGGGTTTGTGACATTTGACAGGTGTTCTGGCACTTCACCAGCTTGCTGAAGCTGAAGGTTTTGTTAGAATTGCTGGAAGCCATCTTTGTTTTGTTAGGGTGATGCATGGCGGCTTTGTATCGAGTCCCCCAACTGTTTACGTCATGCCTTGCAATGTGGATTCCATCTTGGTTTAGTCTAGTTTAGTTTAGACATACAGCCCAGAAACAGGCCCTTCGGCCCACCAAGACCGCACCGACCAACGATCCCCGCACACCAACACTATCCTTCACACACTAGAGACAATTTACAATTTTACTGAAACCAATTAGCCTACAAACCTGTACGTCTTTGGAGTACGTGGGAGGAAACCGGATCCACGCAGGTCACGGGGAGAACGTACAAACTCCGTACTGACCGCACCCGTGGTCAGGATCGAAGCCGGGTCGCTGGCGCTGTAAGGCAGCAACTCTACCGTGTTTGGTCTTCACCCTGTGTCAACGCCAAAAGAAAAACTGGGAACAACATTCTTCAGACTGATTGTAGGTGGGGAAAGATATCTGGAAGAGAAGAGGAGCTCTCATTTCTTTCACTTGTTCCCCTCCTCTCTTCCACCTTTCTTCCCGGGTTCGATCCTGACCTCGGCCCCACACTGTGTGGAGTTTGCACGTTCTCCCGTGACTGCGTGGGTTTCCTCCGGGTGCTCCGTTCTCCTCCCACATCCCAAAGATGTACAAGTCGGCAGGTTAATTGGCCTCTATAAATTGTTAGGTGTAGACTCCGAGCGGAGTTGATGAGGACGAGGGGAGAATTAAATGTAGGATTGACGAGGTGGGTAGTTGATGGTCGGCATGGACTCGATGGGCCGAAGGGCCTGTTTCTGACTTGTATGAGTTAGATAATAATGACTTGCTTTTGTAAATGATTGCTTGGTTCATGTGGAAGATTCAGTGACTTTGCCACAAGGGGTTAACTAAGTGGTGCATGAGAATGTAGCAGTGGTTTAGCGTATCGCCACAGTTACTGAGGTACAGCCAAAAGCATTTTTGTTGCCTGTTATCCAGTCAGCAGAAAGACCAAACGTGATTACAATCAAGCCATACAGAATAAAGGGAATAATGTTTAGTGCAAGATATGGTCCAGTAACATCCGAGAGTCTCCAACGAGGTAGCTGGGAGGTCAGGACTGCTCTCTAGTTGGCGATAGGATGGTTCAGTTGCCTGATAACAGCTGGGAAGAAACTGCCCCTGAGGTAGACAAAAATGCTGGAGAAACTCAGCAGGTGAGGCAACATTGATGGAGCGATGGTGCCTCTCGACCCGAAACGTTGCCTATTTCCTACGCTCCATAGATGCTGCCTCACCCGCTGAGTTTCTCCAGCATTTTTGTCTACCTACGATTTTCCAGCATCTGCAGTTCCTTCATAAAACCTGAATCTGGAGGTGTGCGTTTTTACACTTCTGTACCTCTTGCCTGATGGGAGAGGGGAGAAAAGTGAATGTTGGGGGTGAGACTGGTCCTTGATTATGCTGGTGGCCTTGCCGAGGCAGCATGAGGCATAAAGCCCAATTAAAGATAGTCAGAGGGCCTCCGATGAAGTAGACAGTAGCTTAGGACTGCTCTTTAGTTGTTGATGGGATAGGATAGTTCAGTTGCCTGATACCATCTGGGAGGAAACTAACCCTCGTTGTTTTGTGAAAGACTCCAGCATCTGCTGTTGCTTGTAACTCCTAGCTTGTATAGGATGAAGGTACACAAAAATGCTGGAGAAACTCAGCGGGTGCAACAGCATCTATGGAGCGAAGGAAATAGGCAACATTTCGGGCCGAAACCCTTCTTCAGATTCCTTGTATAGGAAGAAGGTGTTTTTAATAATAATATCTTTTATTGTCATTGCACGTCAGTGCAACGAGGTTTAGTTCAGTATTATGAACAATAAGACTGGTGACATTGAAGCACTATAAAAGTAGAATCAGACATATCTTGCTACGCCTGAGGGAAGGAGTTGTGGAAAAGCATTATATGTTCAATTAAGTAACATAACACAAAGCAAATCCAATAGCATCATTTAGAAACACCAAACAGAAGGGGGGATGAATAAATACTTAATGAGAATATTACAGAGGAAATAAATTCATCCATAAATTTTTAAAGAATCATTTGGCTCATTCAGATCTCATGTTTCTCTTCTGCAGCTACAGTGCCGTCCATAACATTCGGGACAAAGACCCATCATTTATTCATTTGCCTCTGTACGCCACAATTTGAGATTTGTAATAGGAAAAAAAATCACATGTGGTTAAAGTGCACATTGTCAGATTTTAATAAAGGGTATTTTTGGTTTCACCATTGAGAAATGACAGCTGTGTTTATACATAACGCCCCCCCCCCCCCCCCATTTTAAGGCACCATAATGTTTGTGACACAGCAATGTCATGTAGTCATGAAATTGACAATGAAAGTAGTCATGTTTCGTATCCCTGTTCCCATCAGGCAAAAGCTACGGAAGCTTGAAAGCACATGACACCAGACTCAAGAACAGCTTTGTTCCTTCTATTATCAACGCTCCTTTAGAACGGTTCTCTCACAAGCTAGGGTGCAGACCCAATCTTCCAACCTACCCCATTATGGACATTGGACTTTTTCTCTGGAACCGTGAGGCCACATTGCTGCGAAACTACATTCTGCGCTCTCCCACATCTCAAACACGTGCGGGTTTGTCAGTTAATCACCCCTCTTGTGTCGAGAGTGGATGAGAAAATGGTATAACGGAACTAGTGGAACTAGTCTGTGGAATTCTCTGCCTCAGATGGTGGTGGAGGCAGGTTCTCTGGATGCTTTCAAGAGAGAGCTAGATAGGACTCTTAAAAATAACAGAGTCAGGGGATATGGGGCGAAGGCAGGAACGGGGTACTTATTGGGGATAATCAGCAATGATCACATTGAATGGCGGTGCTGGCTTGAAGTGCCAAATGGCCTACTCCTGCACCTAATGTCTATTGTCTATAGTGTGAAAGGGTGATTGAATATCGGCACAAACTCGGTTGGACACAGAGCCCGTATCCTTGCTGTATCTCTAAACTAAACTAATACATGGTTAAGGTAACTACTGCACTATCATATTTCAAACGGAGTATTTCCCACTACTCAGTTAGTAATAATGAATGAATAAGTTTATTGGCCAAGTATTCACATACAAGGAATTTGCCTTGGTGCTCTGCTCGCAAGTGACAACATAACATACAGTGACAGTTCGGAATGACACACAAAACATTCAACAAACACAATCGACTGACTGCAATTAAACACCTCACTGGATGCAGTTGAAGGAAAGAGCACGTTTGTGGCATCTTAGCGTAAACAAAACAAGGTTTTAAGAAGTCTTACCTCCGACGAGGAAGTAGGAGCCGGTGAACAGAAGCAGGTAGAGACCATTGACCAGCGAGCTGATGAGTCCACCGATTCCCCCAAGCACCAGAAGAACCAGACTGAGGGGGAGCAAAATGACAAAAACCTTCTGCATAACTGAGAAGAGAGAGAGAGAGAAAAAGAAAACGGCAATGTTGGTTAGAAATGCTGGAGGCCCAATGATCTCAAGATTTGGATCAATTATCTCATAGAAATGGGACGGTACATGCAGCTTCTAAATCTGGCACAGGAACAAGTGAGATGTGAAGTTTTCCTATTGAGTCTCTTTATTTTAGTTGAGTTTAGTTTAGAGATACAGCATGGAAACAGGCCCTTCGGCCCACCGGGTCCGCGCCAACCAGCGATCCCCGCATATTAACACTGTCCTACACACACTGTGGACAATTTTTACATCTATACCAACCAAGCTAATTCACCTACAAACCTGTACGTCTTTGGAGTGTGGGAGGAAACCGAAGATCTGGGAGAAAACCCATGCAGGTCACGGGGAGAAAGTACAAACTCCGTACAGACAGCGCCCGTAGCCGGGATTGAACCCAGGTCTCCGGCGCAGCAAGCGCTGTAAGGCAGCAACTCTACCGCTGCGCCACCGTGCCGCGACTAAAGAACCTCTTTATGTTTTACTTCTGCACCTTTTATTCCGGGTAGTCTTTATCACTTGAGGGGGACATCTGGAAGGGTAAGGACTGCATAACTGAAGGGCATATTTAAGGTAAATAACTTCAGTGCAGAAGGCTGAATAATGGTTTGTTAAATAGGTAGACATCCAAGATAGGAGATATAAGCAACAGCAGATGCTCGAGTCTTGCATAGACCAAGAAGGGACAGTTTCTTCCCAACTGTTATCAGGCAACGGAACTATCCTAACAACAACTGAAGAGTAACCCTGACCTCATTGGAGACCCTCGGACTGTCTTTAATCCGACTTTAAACCTCACGCTGCCTCAGCAAGGCCACCAGCACAATCTAGGACCAGTCTCACCCCCTCTTCTCCCATCAGACAACTGAACCATTCGATCACCAACTAGAGAGCGGTCTTAAGCTACTATCTACCCTGAGGCCCAGATAGGGTAGATGGTCAGAACCTTGTTCCCAGAGTGGAAATGTTATATACTAGAGAGCATAGTTTTAAGATGAGAGGGAGAAAGTTTAATGATGGTGTGCAGGGAAATTTTGTTACATGGAGGTGGAAAGTTGCCTGGAACATGTTTCCGGGGGTGGTGGTGGAGGCAGTTACAATAGTGGCGTTTAAGAGGCTATTAGATTAGATTTAAGAGGCGTTTAGTTTAGTTGAGAGATATAACGCGGAAACATGTGCTGTGCTGACCTGTGCTATACACTCGCACTAACTTCCACACAAGGGACGATATACGATCTTTACCAAAGCCAATTAACCGATAATCCTGTACGTCTTTGGAATGTGGGAGGAAACTGGAGCACCCGGAGAAAACCCACGCAGTCACGGAAAAAACGGCGTACAAACGCCGTAGAGACAGAACCTGTTGTCAGGGTCTCTGGCGCTGTAAGGCAGCAACTCTACCGCTGCGCCACCATGCCGCCCATGTAGGTAGGCGCACAGATATGCAGGGAGCTGACTGTTGTGGGTCACTAGTGGGTAGAAGTGATTAGTTTAATTTGCTGTGGTGTTTGGTGCATTCCTTATAGGCAGTTCATTCCTGCAGCATCCAAATCAGAACATTTGCCTTTGACTTGAATCTGATCTCACGTCAACAAATGAAGACTGAACTCACAGGGCGTTCTCTCGTCCAATTTCCCTAATTCTCAATCATGAAGCTGGAACTGAATTAGTTGCAGTTATCAACTGAATTAATCTGGTGCAGTAGCACGCACGCCATCTGTGGCAATCTCTGCCAAACTGTTAGAGAGATGCAGAGTGGAAACAGGCCCTTCGGCCCACCGAGTCCATGCTGACCATCGATCACTTGTACGCTAGTTCTATGTTATTGTAGCAACCAACCACTTCAATGCAGCTTGGCTTAGTATTTTGATAGATTGGTTTCTAACAGCCCAGGCTAAAAAACCGCAGCCCAATAGCTCAACATTGTGTCTAATGTTTCTCCGCACGTTTTTCTCTCTGTTTGGCTACAGTACATCTCTGCATTCCCTTTAATGGCAAAACAATCAAGAGAAATAAACTGAAATGAGCCAGCACCAGTGAAGTGTGATCATTGACAGGGCCACTGGAGCTGTGTTTGGAAGAGAGAGCACGAGCTGTCCCTTAAGTATGCAAGAAAGAACTGCAGATGCTGGTTTAAACCAAAGATAGACGCAAAATGCTGGAGTAACTCAGCGGGACAGGCAGCATCTCTGGAGAGAAAGAATGGGTGACGTTTCGGGTCGAGACTCTCCTTCAGACTGAAGTCCCGCTGAATTACTCCAGCATTGTGAGTCTGTCCCTTAAGTAGCGAGTTCAAAGAAAAGAGGCTGTCTGTAAATTGCCCCATCATTAAATGTCCTCTCACAAGCTCTTAGAAAACGTAAAATCAATCTCTCATTTGGTGCCTTTCATGGACAGGGGCGGAAAATTGCTTCTTAATTTTCCCAATCTGGTTTATGAATTGGACATATAACAATGACCTAATAATTCCCTGAAAGTTTGGAACATTTGATTTTATCATTTACGATCAAAGGCTTGCAATTGATGGGAGAAGTCACAGCCACGCAATTGCTCTTACAGTGGCTCAGGGAAGCTCCAATGTCATTACGTTTAACTTAATGATCTAATTTTAGCAAAGAGAAAATCAAAATAAACTGCAGAGGCCGGAGATTTAGACTTTAGAGACACGGCGTGGAAACAGGCCCTTCGGCCCATCGAGTCCTCGCCGGCCAGGCATCACCCCGTACACTAGCGCTGTCCTACATACTAGGGACAATTCACAATTTTACCGAAGCCAATTAACCTACAAAGCTACACTTCTTCGGAGTTCAGGAGGAAACCGGAGCACCTGGAGAAAACCCACGCGGTCCCAGGGAGAATGTGCAAACTTCACACAAACAGCACCCGAGGTCAGGATCGAACCTGGGTCTCTGGCGTGAGGCCACGGCTCCACCTGCCGCGTCACCGTGCAGCCCCTTTATTAATTAATGAATTAATACCCTTCGAAATATCTGATACAGAAATGTATCAGTCTCAGAGATAAAGCTGAGGATTCAGTGGTCCCCTGCGGGTAAATGATACAAATCTCTATCATTCTCTTCCTCAACATCACTGCCGGACGACCTTCGTCCACAACTCTTATCTCTAAACTTCTCCCCAAAGTATCTCAGATCAGGTGAGGGACAATGTGGGACGGCCCATGTTCAAGATGAAAGAATGGATCGACTGGGCTTGTATTCACTGGAATTTAGAAGGATGAGAGGGAATCTTATAGAAACTTACAAAATTCTTAAGGGGTTGGACAGGCTAGACGCAGGAAGATTATTCCCGATGTTGGGGAAGTCCAGAACTAGGGGTCACAGTTTAAGGATAAGAGGGAAGTCTTTTAGGACCGAGATGAGAAAATCATTTTTTACACAGAGAGTGGTGAATCTGTGGAATTCTCTGCCACAGAAGGTAGTTGAGGCCAGTTCATTGGCCATATTTAAGAGGGAGTTAGATGTGACCCTTGTGGCTAAAGGGATCAGGGGGTATGGAGAGAAGGCAGGGATGGCATACTGAGTTGGATGATCAGCCATGATCATATCGAATGACGGTGCAGGCTCGAAGGGCCGAATGGCCTACTCCTGCACCTATTTTCTATTTTTCTATGTTTCTATGAGATGAGGAAAAACGTTTTCACCCAGAGAGTTGTGAATCTGTGGAATTCTCTGCCAATTCACTGGATGTTTTCGAGAGAGAGTTGGATTTGGCTCTTAGGGCTAACGGAATCAAGGGATATGGGGAGAAAGCAGGAACGGGGTACTGATCCATGATCATATTGCTGGCTCGAAGGGCCGAATGGACTACTCCCGCACCTATTTTCTGTGTTTCTATGAATGGATCTAGACAACCTGACAGAGGGTAGTGGGACAGTGGGAGTAAATGCTGATACTTACACAGTAAATGTTGCTGGGAGTCAGGCACACTCTGAATCTCTTCACTGAAGGGGTCTATTAAAGCAATGCAGGCATTTCTACCTGAAAAGAATTGGCAGACTATTTTAGAGGAATGACAACATAAGAGAAGAAGATACAGCATTCTAAAATATTACAACTAATATTCAATACACATTATCACAAGCCTTTATATTGCACAACTGGATTTGTACGGGTGTCAGCGGTTGCGGGGAGAGGGCAGGAGAATGGAGCAAGGTCAGCAGCATAATCACGGACCAGTCTCACCCCGGTCACTCCCTCTCCTCCACTCTCCCATCAGGCAAATGTGTGAAAACACAAACCTCCAGATTCAGGGGCAGTTTCTTCCCAGCTGTTATCAGACCACTGAACCATCATACCAACAACTCGAAAGCAGCGCTGAACTACTATCCACCTCATTGGAGACCCTGGGACTATCTTTAATAGGACTTAATCTCGCACTAAACATTATTCCCTTTATCATATATCTGCGCTCTGTGGACGGCCCAGTTGTAATAATGTATTGTCTTTCCGCTAACTGGTTAGCACGCAACAAGAGGTTTTCACCATACCTCAGTACACGTGACAATAAACTAAACTAAACATTGTCAGTGATAGACACAAAAACCTGGAGTAACTCAGCGGGACAGGCAGTATCTCTGGAGAGAAGGAATGGGGGACATTTCGGGTCGAGACCCTTCTTCAGACAGGTCCCGTACATTCTGTTCAGTGTGTCAGTACCCTCTATTCAATAGAATCTATTGCATGTTTAGCATCATCTCTATATAACTAAAAGTCTCTGTCTTGTTTGTGCCCACGATGTGTCTGTGTCAATCTGGTTCATTCCTAACTTCTTCCAAACGCTAGTCCACAGCCTTCCCGTTTTCACACATCCCACTCACATTTTTCCCGTGGTGGCGATAAACATCTTCCCGTCGCATTTCCACCTATATTTCCAAAGTTTTTAATCGTTGATATTTAAAAACAGCCCAATTTCTTCAAACTCACCCATGTTTGAAAAAAATATCCGAGTGTCATCACAATACACTCGCAAAGCAGGACGGGCCACTCTGGGAGGGAGGGGCACTCCAGCACTCCAACCCCCCCTCCCTCTCCTACCCTTCTCCCCCAATCCCCCAGTGCACCAATCACAATGGGCTCTCAAGCTGCCTAGTGCCACACCCCCTGCCCCCTCTCACCCCGGGTTATTCATGATTAAAGTTTCCAAAAAAGACAAACTGGTTGCGTTGGGGGAACGGGTGAGTGCTGGAATGTTGCGTAAGGGGAGCATGCGTGGTCTAGTTTTAATTTAAAACATAGAAACATAGAAAATAGGCGCAGGAGGAGGTCATTCGGCCCTTCGAGCCAGCACCGCCATTCACTGTGATCATGGCTGATCATCCCCAATCAATAACCCGTGCCTGCGTTCTCCCCATATCCCCTGATTCCACTAGCCCCTAGAGCTCTATCTAGCTCTCTCTTAAATCCATCCGGTGATTTGGCCTCCACTGCCCTCTGTGGCAGGGAATTCCACAAATTCCACAACTCTCTGGGTGAAAAAGGTTTTTCGCGCCTCAGTCTTAAATGGCCTCCCCTTTTATTCTAAGACTGTGTGGCCCCTGGTTCTGGACTCGCCCAACATTGGGAACATTTTTCCTGCGTCTAGCTTGTCCAGTCCTTTTATAATTTTATACGTTTCTATTAGATCCACCCCTCATCGTTCTAAACTCCAGTGAATACAAGCCTAGTCTTTTCAATCTTTCCTGATATGAGTTTTTATTTTCTACGAGTGATATTCACAGAAAACACAAAGAGGCAGTCAAAAGAGAGTCAGTGTCACATTGGATAAATTGCACACACACAGTCAGTATCCGTGGGTGATTAATTGTGGGTTAAATGCTACTGGGCCAGCTGTCTTGTTCAAAATTTGTTTATAATGCTCTGCCTCATAAATCTTAGCAGAAAAAAAAACCCCTACTGTGTTCCACCTTCAGGCAAATCCACCATGGAAATAAATGAAGGCACGCAAAATGTAATCACAATAAACCTCCAGGAAACTCATTGACCCCCATGTATGTTTAAGAAGGAACTGCAGATGCTGGAAAATCGAAGGTAGACAAAAATGCTGGAGAAACTCAGTGGGTGCGGCAGCATCTAAGGAGCGAAGGAAATAGGCAACGTTTCGTCCCGAAACGTTGCCTATTTCCTTCGCTCCATAGATGCTGCCGCACCCGCTGAGTTTCTCCAGCATTATTTGTCTACCACTGAACTAAACTTTAGTTTAGTTTAGAGACACAGCGTGGAAACAGACCCTTCGGCCCACCAAATCCATGCCGACAACCGATCACTAGTTCTACGTTTGTCCCACTTTCTCATCCACTCCCTACACTCCAGGGGCAACTTACAGAGGCCAATTAACCTACCAACCCGCAAGCCTTTAGAGTGTGGGGGAAAAGCGGGGGACGGGGAGGAATCGCACGCGTTCACGGGGAGATCGTGCAAACTCCCTACAGACGGCACCATGAAGTCAGGATCGAGCAGCAACTCCACCAGCTGGGCCACTGTACCGCCCTTACATAAAGACAATTGCTCATTCCTCATCTGCATCAATGCCTAACCAAATAGTTTTATAGACCATGGAGACAATGAACAGTTATACATACGCACTGTGCTGAAGTCATCAAGCGAGATCATAAAAACAACACAAATTAATGAATCATTTGACCTGACCTGCAGATGTTATTGCAGTCAGTGCTATTTCCATTCGGGATCCATGTCTTATACAAGCAGATGCATTTTATCAAAGACCAAAATGTATCCATTCTTTTACAAAAACTCACAATACCAGATGCTGATCAGGGCCACTTTGAATTCAGACGTTTTGAGGATTTTGTACATCTTGTCCCATTGAAAATTGCCGGTGACCTCGTACATTTTTGTCTGACAATTTCTTGAAGTAATTGAGTTGAATTCGAGGGGAATCGAGAAGAAAGTCCCAGATATCGTCAGTAATTCACTCATCACCTTGATCAGGAGAGCACACAAGCTCATGGCAACTGGGGGACAAGCAGCATTGGACTTGGTTTATACATAAACTTGGTTTATACTCTCTAGAATTTAGGAGATTGAGAGGGGATCTTATAGAAACTTACAAAATTTGGATTGGACAGGCTAGATGCAGGAAGATTGCTCCCGATGTTGGGGAAGTCCAGGACAAGGGGTCACAGCTTAAGGATAAGGGGGAAATCCTTTAAAACCGAGATGAGAAGAACTTTTTTCACACAGAGAGTGGTGAATCTCTGGAACTCTCTGCCGCAGAGGGTAGTCGAGGCCAGTTCATTGGCTATATTTAAGAGGAAGTTAGATGTGGCCCTTGTGGCTAAGGGGATCAGAGGGTATGGAGAGAAGGCAGGTACGGGATACTGAGTTGGATGATCAGCCATGATCATATTGAATGGCGGTGCAGGCTCGAAGGGCCGAATGGCCTACTCCTGCACCAAATTTCTATGTTTCTATGGACAGCACAGCATGAGAACAGGCCCTTCGGCCCACAAGGTCAGTGCCGAACATAATGCCAAGTCCAATTCTTAGCTCAATCCTTCTCTCCAGGGATGCTGCCTGTCCCACTGAGTTACTCCAGCAGTTTGTTGTCTATCTTTGGTCTGATCATCCAAGTCTGTCCAACCTCTCCCTAAACCAAGTTCAAGTTCCAAGTTACATTTTTGGTCACATGCACCAATTAGTACAGTGGGATTTGAGTTACCATACAAATAAAAAGAACACGATACACAATAGAGTTTAACATAAACATTCCCCACACAGCACAATCAATCCCACTGTGAGGGAAGGCAATAAAGTTCAGTCATCTTCCTCATTGTTCACCCGTGGGCGGGGCCTTTGCGCCCTCCGCTGTCGCTGCTACGGCAGCCCGATGTTCAGGTCCTCTCACCGGGATGATCGGAACTCCGACGTCGGAACGGAAGAACACTCTCAGCGGCTTGGAATTTCCAAATCAGCCGCTTCCTACTCCAGACATCATTCATAAGGTCATAAGTGATAGGAGTAGCATTAGGCCATTCGGCCCATCAAGTCTACTCCATCATTCAATCATGGCTGATCTATCTCTCCATCCTAACCCCATCCTCCTGCCTTCTCCCTATGTCCACCTGTACTAATCAAAAATCTATCTGCCTCTGCCTTAAAAATATCCACTGACTTGGCCTCCACAGCCTTCTGTAGCAAAGAATTCCACAGACTCACCACCCTCTGACTAAAGAAATTCCTCCTCATCTCCTTCCTGTGGGAACGTCCTTTAATTCTGAGGCTGTGACCTTTCCCACTAGTGGAAACATCCTCTCCACATCCACTCTATCCAAGCCTTTCACTGTTCTGTGTGTTTCAATGAGGTCCCTCTTCATTCTATTAAACTCCACTGTCTAGACTCTCCCACTAGATGAACCACCTCTGCACCCTCTCCAAAGCTTCCAGGCCCTTCCTGTAATGGGGCGACCAGATCTGCACACAATACTCCAAGTACAGCTGAAGCCCATAAATCTTGTTTCGTTTTGAAGTTGGCATCACTGTACAGCCACTCCCTGACTTATGTAAAGGTTACAAACGTAGACAGAAACGCGGGAGGTTCTGCTTCATCTTCTTGTGTTTGAGGCAGCAGAAGTCTGCAGCAGGGTGATGCCATCCGGTTCGACATTCGTAGGTGCCCGCCCTAAAAAGGCAGCATCTATGGAGAGAAGGAATAGGCAACGTTTCGGGTCGAGACCCTTCTTCGACTGATGTGGGGGAGGGTGGGGGGGGGGGAGAAAGTAGGCTTGTGGGAGTGCTGGGAAGGGGATGGGGATGGAGAGAGAAAGCAAGGACTATCTAAAATTAGAGAAGTCAATGTTCATACCGCTGGGGTGTAAACTACCCAAGCGAAATATGAGGTGCTGTTTCTCCAATTTGCGCTGGATGAGGCCCAGGGCAGAAAGGGCAGATTGGGAATGGGAGGGGGAGTTGAAGTGCTGAGCCACCGGGAGATACGTCCCGTTAACCCGTTCCCGAGTCAGATTTTACGCAAAATCGGTATTAACTTCGCCACCCCGTCTAAAATAACTGACTGAGTCTAAAGAAGGATCACGACCCGAAACATCATCTCTCTCCGTTCTCCAGCGACGCTGCCTGACCCGCGGGGTTACTCCAGCACTTTGTGCCCCACTCATTGAGAGTATTAACTGTCTCAGTGGCATCCTGTTGTGTCCAGGGCACTTGCTGCAGCGCACAGGCTTCTGGGTAAGCACCGCCACCATTGCCGGCCTGTCTCCGATGTAAACGTCAGTGATCGTCCAAGTGTTGTGGAAACTGCACACTGCCTTGGTTGCACCAGGGACTGAGTAAAGAATTGTTCACGTAAGTGTGAGTTCATGTAAGTCGCTTATCGCGGGAGTGGGGGAGTGGGGGGGGGAGGGGTGTCTGTACCTCATACAGCCCAAGAGAATGATGTCTTGACCCCCTCACTGTCCCCACAGCCACGGGGCCACTCTCCCCGCACCGCACCTACACTCACAAGCGCTCCACCCTCCCCCTCCCCCCACAGTGACCCCACACCTACAAGGTCTTTGTCCCAATGATGAAGCCGAATTTTAGTTAAAAATATAAGAAGATATTAAATTGGCTTCTGGGCTAGCTTACAGCTTATATTTAGTGTCAAATTAGGCTTTCCTCAGGTTGCGGTGTGTGAGATAAAAAATACTATAACATTGTCTCCCAAGTGACAGGCAGAGAAGGAGCTAGAAAGATATCTTTGAAGTAAGATGCCATAAACCAAATGACCAATGTTTATGGGGGAGGAGGCAATAAAGGAAGAGAGAAATAGCAAGTCACATCTTTGTAAACAAATGGCCTATGTTTACGAGGGACCAAGTGACAGAGAGGAAGCAGCAAAAAGAGCTAGGGTGATCTCTTTGGAGATAAAATGACCTAAAGCAAATGGCCAATGTTTTTAGTATATCTTGTACCATGTAAACAAAAGGTTTGATGTGATGCATTCTGTGGAAACCTTTTCCTGTACCTCTGACCATGACTAATGTCTGTGGAATGTGCTAAGGGCACAAAAAACCCTATTTAAGGCAATGTAATTCTGTTGTTCGGGGAAGAGGACCGAGGACAGTTGAGTGTCTACATTGGTCACTTAGCTGGAATGCTCGCTCCCTTCCATCGGCCGATGTTAAGTAAAGTTTTGAACTGGTCTACCAAACAGTTTGTGTGGTGTCTGTTTATTAAGAAGCGAACCTGGTTTAGTAGTTAAGAAAAGTAGCTTTTTCACCGCCACTCAAACTCATCTGCCCCCACCCACTGTCCACACAGCCATGGGATATCTGTTCCCCTCTCCCCAAACTGCCCCTTTACCCACCAGACCTCGGTTTCTTTTGCTCGTTCAAGAATACAGTGAATTAGATTAGATTAGATTAGATCCTTTATTTGTCATTCAGACCTTTCGGTCTGAACGAAATGTCGTTGCCTGCAGCCATAAATATAATAATAAACAACAAAACACACAATAAACACAAATTAAGATCCACCACAGTGAGTTCACCAGGCACCTCCTCACTGTGATGGAGGCAAAAGTACTTCCGGTGGTGCTGGTGCCAGCAGCCTCCACCTACAGCCCGGTATCTTTTTGTTTTTTTGTTTATTTTGTTATGTTAAAAGTGTATTTTTTTGTGTTTTTTTGTGTTTTTATGTGGGGGAAGAGGGCACGGTGCGGGGGATACCGTCCTTCAGCCGCTTCCTGGTGAGGACGCGACTATTATTCGAGTCGCGTCCTCCCCCCCCCCCCTCCCCCCACAGCGGCCTACCTACCTGGATTGGCGCGGCCTTTCCTGCTGGGATCGACCGGAGCTCCAGCAGCGGCGGGACAGCGCTGCAACATCGCGGGGCTGGCGATGCCTTACCGGGGGTCGCCGTCTGGAGCCCGGAGTGCAGGTCCTGCTGCACCAACATCACGGAGCTGCGGTTTGCAGAGCTCCCAACGCGGGCGGCGCTGACTACAACGCGGGGTCCTGCGACTCTGCCCGGCTCGGCCTGTGGACTCAGGAGCTGCAGACTCCGGCTGCGGGAGGCGGCTGATCAGGAGGTCCGGGCCGCTGAGGAGGAGGATGCTCACCGTCGGGGTTCGGCGTCGGCGTTCCACCAGCCCGGCGTGAGGGCCTGAACATCGGGCCACCCGGGGCGGCGACTGCAGGTGCTCGGAAGGCCCCGACTACGGATGGACACGGAGGGGAGGCTGGCTGGACTATGGTGCCTTCCTCACCTGGGTGCCATTTATGTTATGTTGTGTTGTGGACTTTTTGACTTTTTGTGTTTGTGCTTTTGTTAAATTTTTAATTCAATTTCAATTTTATTTTTTAATATGTTTTATTATTTATTTATTATTTATTTTTATTATTTTTCTTGTGATTTTTTTTAACGATACTGCTGTACGGGAAATTCATTTCGTTGTCTCAAAGTGAGGCAACGACAATAAAATTTGAATACAAGAATACAAGAATACAAAAGTCTTAAAGTTACTGTCGCTTCCCTCCTCATTCTCCCTCTGCGCTGAGGCGATACCCCGCCGGGCGATGGTAGTCAAGTCCCGCGGCTCAACCGAGCTCCGCGAACGGGCCGGTTCAAGCTCCGCAGCCCGGGGTGGTCGAAGATGCCGCCCCCCAGTCCAGCGGACGCAGCTGTTGCCGCGGGAGCTCCGGAAAACAGGCACCAGCCTGTGACCTGCGAGCTCCCAACGACGTCGTCCATTGGCCCGCGGCCGAGCCCCAGATTCAGGTCGCCACCGCCGGAACGCCGTCTCAGCCCCGCGCCGGGCCACCCTCACCAGAGCGCCGTCTCAGCCCTGAGTCAGACCCTCTAGAATGCCGCCACAGCTCCAAATTCGGTCAGCCAGTTTGTAAAGAAGTCTCACCAACACATCGTGTCTTTACTAATAGTTTATTGATAGTTCACAAGCATTGCTGTTCTAGCTGTACGTGGTCTGTCACCGGAGCTAGAGAGAGAGAACTATGGGTGGGGAGGTTGCAATTATACATCTAATAAGGGGAGTGGTTAGCAGTGGTGAGGTCACTATATTAAAGGCACATGCACTAGTCATCTACACAGTTGGTGAGTCCTGGCTGGCTCTGCCTCCGGAGCCTCGAGGTCGGTCGCAGTTGGAGGCCTTCAGCTCCGCCATTAGGCCTCAGCGCAGACGGAGGCAGAGAAGGGGGGGATACGACAGAAGAGTCGCATTCCCCTGAAGGGAGAGACAGAAAACCATGTTTCAGCCCCCCCCCCCACATAACACAACCTAATAACCAAACATTTAACTAAACAAGACAAAAAAAACAACAACAAACAGTAAAGACAGACGGACTGCAGGCGAGCCGTAGCCGTTCAACAGCGCCGCCACTTCCGGAAAGTGAAGCCACATTCCCTTCAAAGAGGGTTCAGCGCTTCTTGCTAATGTCCATCCTGAGTTTTAGCCCTGGGCTATGGAGGTGCCCCTGTGAAACGATGGATTAAATGAATACCTTTCTTTGCTCGATGCTGCAGACATGGCCAATTGATTATTCCGGGGCTATTTAAAAGAAAGGTCGGACATAATGTGCGGCCACCATCATTCACAGGGACACGATGTACAGAATCTTCGGAGTCAACAATCAAACTCAATTACCGAGACACACGGATCTACACTCATGAGTGACGTTGGTGAAGTGGGAGTCTGGCACAAAAGGGATGAGTAAAGAGATCGGGTCCAATGTGTTCCTGTGATAAATGAAAGCCGTTGCCGGAATGGGGAAGGAGCCTTGCAGGACGATCGCCATCGGAGCTTTGACCAGGGAATGAGATGTGGGAGGAAACAGGAGCACCCAGAAGAAATCCGTACAGTCACAGGGAGAATAGACAATAGACAATAGGTGCAGGAGTAGGCCATTCGGCCCTTCGTGCCAGCACCGCCATTCACTGTGATCATGGCTAATCATCTACATTCAGGAGCCTTCTCACCATATCCCCTGTCTCCATTATCGTTAAGAGTTCCATCTAACTCTTTCTTGAAAGCATCCAGAGAATTGGCCTCCACTGCCTTCTGAGGCAGAGAATTCCACAGATTCACAACTGTCTGGGTGCAAACTCCACATAGACAGCACCCAAGGTCAGGTACTATTGCAATAACTATTGCAGGTACTACCACAACGTTTAAGAAACATTTAGACAGGTACATGGATAGCTCAGGTTTCCAGGGATATGGGCCAAATGCAGGCAGGTGGGACGTGTAGATGGGACATGTTAGGTTGAAGGGCCTGTTTCCACACTATATGACTCGGACCCTGTGACACTAAGTTAGGATTGAACTCGGGTCTTTGCTGTGGTGAGGCAGCAGCTCTACCCGCTGCGCCACTGGGCCGCACTGAATACCTGAGAGGACAGTGCGGTAGAGTTGCTGCCTCATAGCGCCAGAGACCCAGGTTCGATCCTGACTATGGGTGCTGCCTGTATGGAGTCTGCACGTTCTCCCTGTGACCACGTGGGTTTTCCATAGGTGCCCCAGTTTCCTTCCTTACTCCAAAGATGTGCAGGCTTGTAGGTTAATTGGCTTCTGTAAATTGTCCCTATTGTGTAGGATCGAACGAGTGTACAGGTGATCGCTGGTCGGCGTGAACTCGATGGGCCGAAGGGCCTGTTTCCATGCTGTATCTTTAAAGTCTAACGTAAAGTCTAAAGGCAGGCAGAGTTGTGAATGATTGTGCGTTTCAGCTGCAGTCTTGACATGAAAATGTCGAACTCAGTTCCTTGAATCGCTGTCTCTGACATCTTTCTTCCCAAGTTCTCTTTAATTCAGATCACGACCGTGTTGATGAGGTACAACGTTTCCAGGCTCCTTTGAGGAAACCACTGTTAAGTGATAAAAACTCCCACCGGTTCGCTGATGCCTTTTATTGAAGGAAGAATATATTTTGATCTGAAAATGAGTCTCAATTCAATATACCTCTACTCATAACTGCCCTCTGAGACGGCCAAGCAAGCCTTTCAGATAAATCAAGTCGCTGCACGAAGGAATAGGAATGAACCAGTTGGACTCTTGGCTCCAACCTAGACATCGGATCTAAAAAGGAAACACTTTCATTTATAAAACGCCTGCGGCCACACTTATCGAATACAACACATAGAAACATATAAAATTCTTAAGGAATTGGACAGGCTAGATGCAGAAAAATGTTCCCCATGTTGGGGGAGTCCAGAACCAGGGGTCACAGTTTAAGAATAAGGGGGGAGGCCATTTAGGACTGAGATGAGGAAAAACCTTTTCACCCAGAGAGTTGTGAATCTGTGGAATTCTCTGCCACAGAAGGTAGTGGAGGCTAATTCACTGGATGTTTTCAAGAGAGAGTTAGATGTGGCTCTTAGGGCTAAAGGAATCAAGGGATATGGGGAAAAAAGCAGGAGCGGGGTACTGATTTTTGGATGATCAGCCATGATCCTATTGAATGGCAGTGCTGGCTCTAATGTCTCGAATAGCCTCCTCCTGCACCTATTTTCTATGTTTCTCCACCATCTAAGGCATCTACACAAGGTGCCGTATCTAAAAGGTGGCACCCATGCCGCTTGCTACCGCTGGGTAGGAGGTCCAGAAGCCTGAAGACCCCCCCCCCCCCCCCCACCACCAGGTTCAGAAACAGTTGGCGACCCAACAAGTCCACGCCGACCATCGATCACCCGACCACGCGTGTTCGATGTGATCCAACTTTCGCATCCACTCCCTGCACACTAGGGGCAATTTTACAGAGGGCCAATGGACGTACACGCCTAAAGGGCTTTGGGGTTCCCAAAGGAAACCCATGTGGTCACGGGGAGAACGTGCAAACTCCACACAGACAGCACCCGAGGTCAGGATCGAACCTGGGTCTCTGGCGCTGAGAGACAGTGGCTCTACCAGCTGCGTCATTGAGTGGGGGGGGGGGGGGGGGGGGGGGGGTTCCTGGTTTATCAGTGCTATTAGTGACGTAAAGAAGCAGCATTGATTACTTACAGGGCAGTGACAGAGACTCTTTAGTCAATAGGCTTTCGGTGATGAACGCAGAAATAAAACACGCAAATTTCCACGTTAAATCAAAAGAATTTTATTGCAAACACACTTTGTGGTGGGAGCATGTCTAAGTGGGCAATGAAAGACAACACAATCCAGCATTATAACTTTAAAATCAATACTGTTTCTTGTGCCCTTTAGCTAAAAGGCAAAACTCGACACAAAACTATATTAAATCAACAGCAAGTATATTATTGAGATGTTTTGAGTGCCACATAAAAAGTTGCACTTAATTCTACCGATCAGCTACGTAATTCAAGAAAAGTAGTCACTAGTCACAGACTTGGGTTTCTCTCATTTCTGCAAGAGGATGTGATTAAAACGATCCTTGAAGTAATTAAATTGGTAACCCAGAGTGCCGCTCGTGAGCATTGCTCCCATAAATACGTTATGTCTCCGATACAAGGCTTCATTTCACATGTTTACCTTCAGTCTGTTATCCCAGCAGTGATCTGTATTATCTTCTGTCCACTGCACTAAAACAAAGGTTAAGGCCTGTATTTCTTTGCGCTTCAACTCCCCGTCTTCCTATGATTCAGCAATGAAAAGGTTGCATTTGGGACTCACTGTTGCAACTACGTGCAACATGCACTTACATTATATCTTCATTAGAGGCAAGGCACTTCACTGGAGCATTGCCGAGCGAGACTGAGAGCAAGTCAAGTAATGCCCCTGTCCCACTTAGGAAACCTGAACGGAAACCTCTGGAGACTTTGCGCCCCACCCAAGGTTTCCGTGCGGCTCCCGGAGGTTTTTGTCAGTCTCCCCACCCGCCTCCGCTACCTGCAACCTCCGGAAACCACCTGCAACCTCCGGGGACCGCACGGAAACCTTGGGTGGGGCGCAAAGTCTCCAGAGGTTTCCGTTCAGGTTTCCTAAGTGGGACAGGGGCATAAGGAGATTCGGGTGAAGACGGCAGGAGGATTGACCGGTCAAAGACGTAGGTTTTGAAGAGTGTCTTTAGGGAGGTCTGGAGGTGGAGATGATTAGAAGGGAATTCCAGGGCCAAGGGCCTTGACGTCTGAAAAGATGTGGATAGTGGAGACATAGTACGGGAGCAACTCCTGCCCTGCTCGGGAAGCAAGTACACCACCCTGAAAACTGTAATGTCCAGGTTCAGGAGCAGCTTCTTCCTTGCAACCATCAGGCCATTAAATCAGTCTGAAGAAGGATCTCGACCCAAAACGTCACTCATTCTTTCTCTACAGAGATGCTGCCTGTCCCGCTGAGTTAGTTCAGCATTTTGTGTCTACCAGGGCCATTAAACATCCAACTTCCAAGCAGGCCCGGAACTATGTAGACTTGTAGGCATTATTTGTGCACCATTATTGTCGATGGTGGAGCGACTGAATTTGGAGTTTCCAAGGGCAGAGTTAGAGGAAGGGAAGAAATCTGCGTGTAGGGGAGGAGGAAAGTCCACAGATGCACACATTGTTTAAGAAAGAACTGCAGATGCTATAAAAATTGAAGGTAGACAAAAATGCTGGAGAAACTCAGCGGGTGAGGCAGCGTCTATGGAGAGAAGGAATA
Source organism: Leucoraja erinaceus (assembly GCF_028641065.1). Classification (NCBI taxonomy): domain Eukaryota; kingdom Metazoa; phylum Chordata; class Chondrichthyes; order Rajiformes; family Rajidae; genus Leucoraja; species Leucoraja erinaceus. Next base: position 11,147,587 of record NC_073399.1, on the reverse strand, counting down.
GGTGACGCTAACGATGCCTGTTCCTTCTCTCCGTAGATGCTGCCTCACCCGCTGAGTTTCTCCAGCATTTTTGTCTACCTCAGATGCACACATGGGTTGGTTTATTGCCTTCTATAACTTGCCCCTGGTGCAAGTGAGTGATAAGAGTATTAGGTGGAGAAGCTGGGTGTTTAGTTCAGAGATATAGCACGGAGACAGGTCCTTCGGCCTATTGACCCCGCACGCTACCACTCCCCTATGCACACGAGGGACAAACCTGTACAGCTTTGGAGTGTGGGAGGAAACAGGAGCACCCGGAGAAAACCCCCCGGCGCGGGCAGTGGGGAAAACGTACAAACTCCGTCACTGCTCAACTTCCATCCCCTCAGAGTGGGCAGGGAAGCAGGAGGTAGCCATCCAGCTCCTCGTGCCTGCTCAGTCATTCAATAAGATCGCAGCCGATGCCAGATCGATATTACACGCTGCTTCTCATCATGTTCAATCATCGCCCTGCACAGCTGCATTCCCATGACAAGCCCGGATAGCAACAACTATTGCAACTTCGCACTGCATCGCAGACAAGCAAAGAGTCGACCGTGCAGTGGTGCACCCAGTAGAGCTGCTAGCTCACAGCGCCAGAGACCCGGATTCCTTCCTGAACGTGGGTGCTGTCCGTGTGGAGTTTGCATGTTCTCACTGTGTTGACCGCGTGGGTTTCCTCCGGCCTCCTCCCACATCCCAAAGACGTGCGGGTTTGTAGGTTAATTGGACCTCTGTAAAATTGTCCGCTGTGTGTGGGGTGTGGCTGTGGAAGGGGATAACATAGAACTAGTGTGAACATGTGATCGATGGTCGGCATGGACTCGGTGGGCCGAAGGGCCAGCTTCCGTGCTGTATCTTTAAGTCGTTCAATTCAACGATGGAATGTATAAAGCGTGTGGATATCACTGGCACAATACTACTCGCCCTCAGTGAAATAAGGCAACAAACCATCTGCTTTATGTTGCTCCAGATCCCCAGCAACTGCAGTCTCTTGTGTCTCCAGCCAAATAAACCATAGTCGCAATTTGTGTCTGGATTCTGCTCTCTAACTGCTTGCGGTTAAAAGTTGCAACAAAACATATTAAGCCATGCACACACAAGCCAGCAACGGACGCCAGCTGCCCTAATATCATTATTATATCACAGTCGCAATAATCCATCATGTCATTTGGGCCATACGGGCACATTGATGAATGCAATTGATAAAACAATTTTAAAGAATAATCTAAACCACTGGAATCAAGAAATTATTAAAATCATGAGATAGATAGTAGCTCAGGACTACTCTCTAATTGTGGTAGGATGGCTTAGTTGCCTGATAACAGCTGGGAAGAAACTGTCCCTAATCTGAATAGGTGACGATTTGGGTTAAGACCCATCTTCAGACCGTATTGCAAGACTAGATCATGTATTAATCATGTATTGTCTTTCTGTTGACTGGTTGGCACGCAACAAAAAGCTTTTCACTATACCTCAGTACACGTGACAATAAACTAAACTCAACTCATATCAGGACATATTGTTGACCACACACCCAAAAGGAGGGTAAATATCATTTTTTATATTGGTATGTTTTTTACGTTTTTAATGTTGCTACCTAAAATAAATTGGATTTGGCTTTGCTTAGGGCACTTTTCTTTGAATTATAATTCTTCTGTGCCAAGACCTGACCAAGACCCTGTTGAAGCAGTCACATCAGAAGGTGATAGCCTGGGATGAAGTTTCAGAAACAGAATCTAACCAGATATTTGTAAAAGAGCTGGAGTTCATTGCTAAAATTCAGATTTTCCTATGAAATGTGTGTGTATTTTTGGCCCAGAAATTATTTAACATTGCAGTTGTCATTCATTAAAGGGATGTGGGTTTCGGTGGCTGAGCCAGCAATTAATTGTCCATCCTGGAGAAGGTGGAGGTGATTTTCGTTTAGCTTAGAGATACAGCGTGGAAACAGGGTCTTTTAGTCCCACCGAGTCTGTGCCAACCAACAATCACCCGTACACTAGTTCTATCCCACACACTAAGAACAAATTTTAGTGACAGAAGCCAATTAACCTACAAACCTGCATGTCTTCTTGAATGTGGGAGGAAATCGAAGCACCAGGAGAAACCCCACACGGTCACAGGGAGAACATAGAGACAGCACCCGTAGTCAGGGTCGAACCCGGGTCTCTGGCCCTGTAACGCAGCAACTCTACCGCTGCGCCCCTCTATTTTATTTGCAGGAAACAATTTTTTCTGTGAGCTGCTTTCTTGAAACATGAAGGTAAGCATTTTGCAGTGAAGGAATGGGAATATATTTCTGAGTCAGGCTGGTGGGCAATCTTCATGTGGTGGTGCCCTCTTGATTTTGGGCAGTCTGAAGAGCAGGGAATGGAATGGCGCAATGTTAGAGTCGCTACCCTGCAGCGCCGAAAACCCGGGTTCGATCCCAACTACAGGGTCCGTCTGTACTGAGTCTGTACGTTCTCCCCGTGATGGCGTGGGTTTTCGCCGAGATCTTCGGTTTCCTCCCACACTGGCTTAGTGTAAGAGTAAATGGTCTCTAGTGTGTGTAGGATAGTGGGCGCTGAATCTCAAAACTAAACTAAGCTCACAATAGTTTTAAAATGGACCAGATTGCGTTCGATCTTCTCACGATCCAGTGTTTACACTTACCTTCTGCCGCCTGCTATTCCAAATGTTCCAATTACGCTGTCAGAACACATTGTTCAAATGTCCCTAAATTGATCCAATAATCATGCACACGTAAAAAGTCATAAAAACATTTCAAATCATTTTGATTTAAATCTTTTTATTTGAAGTTCACAGCAATTTGCATACATACAATGATAATAGACAGTGACAGTCAAGGCATAATTGTGCACCAGTATGTAAGCGACCCTCAAAGCCCTTACCCTTACCCACCTTCAACCCACCCGAATCAGGTCAGAACCAAACGGGGACAAACAACACTCACATACATACACATCCACACAAATATGGGAAGATAAACAAAACAAAACGTACTAAAAAAATTTTTTTTTTTAAAAAGAAGGAAAAAAATGGGGTCACTAATAACAGTAAACAAGTAAGTAATTAAATAAATAAGTGGGGGGGGTTAAGGGGAGAGCAGCTGAAGTAGAGCAGAACAATGGTGGAGAGCACTCAGTCCTCTTCCGAGTCCGGGGACAAGTTGAGAAAGTTAACAAGTTCCAAGAAAGGGTTCCATGTATCTAGGAATGTCTTGGTAGAGCCTTTGAGAGAGAACCTAAGTTTTTCAAGCTTTAAATTGTAAAGCACCTCCTTGATCCAGCGGGTGTGTGTCGGGGGACAGGTGAGCCTCCAGTTAAGCAAGATTAGTCTCCGGGCTAACAAGGTTGTAAAAGCTAGAACCCGTTTCAATGCAACAGAGAGGTTGGTGTTGGGAGGGGTACCAAAAATGGCTGACAGTGGGTTTGGAGGAATAGTCTGGCCGTAGGCTCTGCTTATCAAGTCGAAAGCACTCCTCCAAAAGGTTGCTAGCTTAGGGCAAGACCAAAACATATGACTATGGTTGGCAGGGTATTGATTGCATCTGTTGCAGGTGTCCATAACAGCGGGGTAAATTCTAGATAATCTTGCATTTGTGTAGTGGACTTTGTGAAGGACTTTGCATTGGATTAGGCCATGACGGGCACATATGGAGGAAGAATGAGTCAAGTCCAAGGCAGAGTCCCATTGCTGGTCTGTTAGTTTCGTATTCAGCTCACCCTCCCACGCAGCTTTTAATGAGGTATGAGGTTTCAATATAACCGACCCTAACAAGTTATACAAAACAGAAATGCATTTCTTCCGGTTGGGATCTAGAGCTAAGATGGAATCGGTCAGGGTTTCAGGGGGGCGTTTTGGGAAATGGGGGAAATATCTTCTTCACAAAATCCCTAATCTGGAAAAAACTAAAAAGGTGGGCGTTTGGGAGGCTATAGTTGGACGAGAGCTCCACAAAAGACGAAAAGATGCCATCCTTATATAGGTTTTTGATACTACTGATACCGTTACTATGCCAGGTTTTGAATGAGTGGTCTGTACTTGAAGGTTTAAAGATGTGGTTTTTAAGCAGTGGGGTCAAGATGGAAGGGCCTTGTAAATCAAAGTTTTTCCTGAGTTGACGCCATATCTTGAGCGAGAGGGACGCAATTGGACCTGCACCCACAGATGTTATAGGAAGGGGGAGTTGGGAGCATAGGACAGACCGCAACGGGAGATGTGAACTCGCCTTTTCCATGTGTACCCAGGTCGGTAGGTGGTCGCAATCATCATTCATCCAGTACAGGATTTTTTGCAAGTTAGCAGCCCAGTAGTATCGCCTAAAGTCAGGAAGTGCCAAACCGCCATCACTCTTAGGAGACTGTAGTACCGTCTTTCGAATTCTGGCCGGTTTGCTACCCCATAAAAATTTAGATATTGTCCTTTCTAATTTATCAAAAATGGATTTAGTGATAAGTATAGGGACGTGCTGGAAAAGATCCAGGAATTTGGGTAGGACGACCATCTTGACCAGATTTATCCGGCCCACGAGGGATAGCGGTAAAAATTACCAGCGGTCAAAATCTCTTTCAGCTTTCTCAACCAGTCAGAAAGTTTGTGCGGAACATATCAGATAAGGGTGTTGTGATAAAGACGCCGAGGTAGCGAAACCCGTCCTCTGCCCATTTGAATGAGGGAGCTGCTTAGCCAATAATAGCCAATCTTTTGGTAGTTAAGTTTATAACCAGAATAAGCGCCAAACCCTTCTAAAATATTTGTAATCACAGGGAGAGAGCTGACTGGGTTCGAGATGTACAGGAGCAGGTCATCCGCATACAATGAGACTTTATGAGTCGTGTCGAACCGTGTAATACCTTTAAAGCCCTTCTCTGAGCGTAACCAGACCGCCAAGGGTTCTATCGCGACAGCAAACAGAAGTGGTGATAACGGGCAACCCTGTCTGGTACCTCTCTGAAGGGGGAAGTGGGGCGATGGTGTGTCGTTTGTTTGTACTGAGGCCACCGGGGACGAGTATAATAGACTGACCCAAAGAATAAAACTGTTACCGAGGCCAAACCTGTCCATCGCCTCATATAGGTACCTCCACTCGACCCAATACTTTTGTGACAAATTTGATAAACAAATTTGTTTAAACCATATTAACCCCCCTGGCTGAAGAAGGGTCTCAACCCGAAGCATCATCTATTCTTTTTGCTGCCTGCCCCGCTGAGTTATTCCAGCTTTTTGTGACTATCTTTGGTTTAAACCAGCATCTGCAGTTCCTTCCTCCACATTTAAGTTAATTTAATCACATTAATGTCACATAATGTGATTTATTTTAATAGTTAGTTTCACTTACATTTTCAATGAAGGCTCGTGAACTCATTCAAATCAATAGTACTATACGAGACAGTCTGGATCCACCTGGTTAAAACCTTGAGGGCCTTGAAACAAACTCTATCCCGCTGAGCTCAGTCGTTTAGAGAACCAGGCCTGTGGAGAACTGGTGTAGCCCTCTGGAACACATACTGGAACATACAATTAGACTGTGGATTTCTACAGGCCCATCAGTAAGTCTATGCTGCAGCTAGCCTGCAGCTAGTCAATTAGAGCCAGCACATTACGGATCTTTTGGAATTCCCTCAACAAACTATTTCTGGCTCTTCTGCTTATGGCCAATGGATAATTTAACTGTTCAAGATGTCCACTTACTCAATTTAGCGGTAGAGTTGCTGCTCTACAGTGTCGGAGACCCAAGCTCGATCCCGACTGCGGGTGCTGTCTGTACGGAGTTTGTACGTTCTCCCCATGACCGCGCGGGTTTTCTCCGGGTGCTCCGGTTTCCTCCCACACTCCAAAGACGTGCAGGTCTGTAGGTTAATTGGCTTCGGTGAAAATTGTAAATTGTCCCCAGTGCGTAGGATGGTGCTGGTGTACGGGGGGGTCACTGGTTGGCGTGGAGAATGAAGGGGGGGAGACGGGGAGCGGGCACCTGCTGCTACGTGCAACGGCAGGCCTGGTTCACCTGCTGCGAGAAGACAAGACTGATGAATATTTTGTAACTTTGTCGTCTTTGTGTACTGACCAGGTGAGGTCTGTTGTGTGATGTTACCGGGTTGTATGCAAAAACAAAGAATCTCACTGCAACTAGGTACATGTGACAATAAAGTATCTCTGAATCATTGCGGGACCTTCATGGCCATCTCTGGTCTTTCTCATGCAAAAGCCCAAGAACCTTCTGAGCCCTCTCTGAGCTCTCTCCCTCGATCCTCGAACTATCCTGATACCCTGAAGCATTGTCTTTCAACTGACACACTCAACGTTTAGTTTAGGGCCTGTTTTAACAGCGCGGAAACAGGCCCTGCGGCCCAACGGTCCCCGCACACTAACACAGTCCTACACACACTGGGCACAATTTACATTTATACCAAGCCAATTTATACCTACAGACCTGTACGTGGATCACAGGGAGAACGTACAAACTCTGTACAGGCAGCACCCGTAGTCAGGATCAAACCAGGGTCTCTGGCGCTGTCAGGCAATAGCTCTACCGCTGTGCCACCGTGTCGCCCATATTCAATGGAATTGGCTACCTGGGGCCATGTATGGAACCTGCCTGACATCAAACCCTTCAAGTGCTAAACCTGCACGTTTCCAATTTAGGAGCAGTGTGCGTGGTTCAACTGGAGCAATTACACATTAATCCCAGACTTGCGTGCTGAAGGCTCATTTTCAGCAGGCACCGTTATCAACACAGCACCGACTCCGTGTCTGTTTCCATCCGCTGCCTAAAATGACTCACTGAGATTTCACGCCTGCTGTTTCTTTGTGGAACTAACTGTTCACTGCCCGATGTGCTTTTAACTGGTTTGTGGACCTGGATCGACCAATAATCCATCACAATCAATGGAGTGGGGTATTAATTGGAATCCAGCAGATGTCCCTCTCAGCGCGCTCGACAACCGCTTGCCTCTCTCCTCGCCCGAGCCGCGAGTCAATACCTCTGGGCCGAAGCTCTCCGTCTCAGCGGCGTCCGGATGCGACCCAGCAGCAGCTCATAACCCGGCACCTCGCCACAGAACCGCACGGCTTCTCAATATGATGGAGAGAGCAAACTTTCCCTCTCTCATAGCCCGTTAATAAATCAGAGGTATTATGATCACCCCGTACACTAGCAGTATCCTACACTCATTAGTTTTGTTTATGTTAGTTTAGAGAAGCAGCGCTGAAACAGGCCCTTCGGCCCACCGAGTCTGTGCCGACCAGCAATCCCTGGACAGTAGCCTATCCTGTGAAGTGAGATTCAATGGAATAGCTGTTCATAATCTGGAATTTGGTAGAATCCTGCGCACTAGAGACAATTTATAATTTTTACCGAAGCCAATTAACCTACGTCTTTGTAGTGTGGGAGGAAACCAGAGAACCCGGAGAAAACCCATGCGGTCTCAGGATCCGTATAGACAGCACCCGTAGTCAGGATCGAACCCTGGTCTCTGGCGTTTTAAGGCAGCCACTCCGCCGCTGCACCACCGTGCCGCCCAATGAGATGTGATCTTGGTGGAATATTCACTTCGAAATGATTTCACATTTATATTTCAATATCTTTGGGGGATTTGATGGCTGTGACTCGTAAACGTGAGTGATTGCAGTGTTGAGGAAATTAGAATTCCCATGTGTGAACATGCTTACAAATAACTCTTGAATACCTAAACAATAATTCCATTAGCAACAAAAGCACTACTGGAGGAACTCAGCGGGTCAGGCAGCATCAGCTGAGGGAAATAGATAGGATTGCGACCCTTTGGACAGATTAAGTAGAGGAGAGATAGCTGGTGGAAATCGGCAAGGGTGGGGCAAGAACTAGTGAGTGATAGGTGGATCCGGGTGAGGAGATGATTTGATTGTCAGAGGAGTCAGGTGGGTGGAGAGGGTGAGCAGGGTTCGGGGTGATAAGTGGGGAAGACAAAATAGTGCAAATGGTGAAACTGGGTAAGAAAGGAAAGTGCGGAGTGAAATGCAGAACCAGGGGAGGGGTGGTGGGTGGAAGGGAATGCGGTGGGGAGAGAAATTGGAAAGTGGGAACTGGAGTAGAGAGGAATGCAATGAGCAGGTGGGAGAGGGGCAGAGCAGGATAGATGGGAAGGAAATGAAGGTTTTATCTAAAATTGGCAAATTCAACGTTCATGTTGTAGACCTCCTACATCGGTAGACGAGGCGAGCACTTCACTGAACACTTAAACAAAGTGACCGCTGACTCTTAAAACGAGGTAAAACAGCATTTGTATAGGAAGAAACTGCAGATGTTGATTTACACCGAAGGTAGGAAGATAGACACAAAATGCTGGGGTAACTCAGCGAGACAGGCAGCATCTCTGGAGAAAAAGGAGTCTGTCTGAAGAAGTGTCTTGACCCGAAACGTCACCTATTCCTTTTTTCCAGAGATGCTGCCTGTCCCGCTGAGTTACTCCAGCATTTTGTGTCTATCTTTGAATAGCTTATGACCCAATGTATTCTCCAATTTCAGACAAACGTTGACACCTTTCCCTCCCCCAGCACTCATCAACAGGAAACATGGTCTGATTTATTTTCCCTCCGCAGATGCTGCCCGACCGGCTGAGATCTTCCAGCAGGAGATCGGCAGTCTCTTGTATCTCCAATCATTCCATTAGAGTTGATCAGGAAAATACCATCTCCGACAACAATACACCTTAATCCAGACATGGTGTCTGGCCCGCGGAGTTACTCCAGCGCGCTAGATTCCAGCATCTGCAGTTACTTGTGCCTCCAATACATCTTCAAAGACTGAGGAACAATGTAGCAAACGAAATGTGTAGGAAGGAACTGCAGATGCTGGTTTAAACAGAATGCTGGAGTAACTCAGCGGGACAGGCAACATCACTGGAGAGAAGAATGGGCAACGTTTCGGGTCGAGACCCTTCTTCAGATGCAGCAAATTGTATCTATGTCATTAGAGGCAATTGAGAAAAGAACTGACCCCCGAGCAAATCCTCGGCAGTTATATCGTTTAAAATAAACATCAATACAAATAACATGGCAATAACTCCTGGTTTCGCCCGCAATCGCTGCAGAAGTATAGATCGCCCTACCTTCGCAAATTCTCCACAGCCCAGAGTGGGAGTTTAAATCTTCCCAGCCCTTCCCATAGTCATAACCGGAATCTGAAACGTCGATAATGTACCAGTAATCCGTGGCGATAGCGACCGTCAGAAAGACGAAACTTAAGAGTCCCGTGAGCCCGGCTGTCACGCAGACTGTTCCGAGAGTCATCTTACTCCAAGTCCCGCTGCCTGTGTCGGGCGAGATCAATGTGTTGGCCAGACACCACCTGGTGCATTTCCCCAATCTCTGCACTCCGCTATCTGCTCAGAACGACCCAGCTCCCCAATCCCATTTACAGACCGTGTAACGGGCGAGGAGGGTGGGCGGGAAGCAGCAAGCTATGGATTATGTATCGATTGGACTATCCTTTATCTGGGCTGCAGGATTTTCATTTGCAGCCGTTTGATTCTTCTGCATCGTTGTTCTTGCTTGTTATTGGCGTCAGCACCCGAGAATCTGGTCAGATGAAAACTACCAACCAAAAAAATCCCTTAGCTAGTTTCGTCTACCGTAGCTAGTTCACTCGCGGGTAACCCCCCCCCCCCCCCCCCCCCCCCCCCCCGCCCTGATGTCAGCGACCTGGATACACTCTGCTGTAATAAATCTGCTCACTCGTTGGTGCTGGTTTTCCTGTGGCTGGAACAGCAGCCCAGGATCTCCAGCCTCGGTACAACTCTTCCCCTTTCAGCTCTTGCCCTCTTAGGGTTTCAATGATGGTCACTGTGTTTGAAGCTGCGGCTGCTGACGTCTCAGCTTAGTGCTTTGTAACTTCATTGCAACGTTAAAAAAAAAACCGTTTCCCAGTCTGTGATGGTGCTCCTCCGTCCCCTTCTCGGTGTCCATGTCCACTGCTACGGGTTGGTGGCGACAGGACAATTCTGTTTGAGGTGCACTTCGTAGAGCGAACTCACCGAACAAAAGTTTTTTTTTAAACTGCAGGTGTTGGAAATCTGAGATAAACACAAGTTAAAAGAAATGCTAGGAAGTTTCAGAGCCAGGAGTGACAGGGAGAACGTCCAAACTCCTTACACACAGCACCCGTAGTCACGATCGCAGCTCAGTACCACCCTTAACTTTTTTCCACTCCCCACAGGTGCCACCCGATCTGCTGAGCGTTTGCAGTAGTTTCTGTTTTAGTTTCACTTACTCAGCCAGTTGTTATCCATGACGGTGGCTTTCCCTCAGAAACCTGTAGTGAGCTTGTTTGTCAGAGATGAATTTACTTTGAACGTTCACTCAAACCACGAACAGCGGTTTTTATGAGATGGAGTAACTTCTCACCAGACCTTGCCCTGCAAGAAAATCACATATACCTACAGTTCGCAAGAAAAAGACACAGGAACTGCAGATGCGGGTTTACAAAAATAACACAAAGTAACTCAGCGGGTCCGGCAGCATCTCCGGAGAACATGGATAGGTGACGTTTTGGGTGCTGACACAAAATATCGCCTATCCATGTTCCTCAGAGATGCTGACTGACCCACTGTGTTATTCCAGCACTTTGTCTTTATCTGAAATAAAAACTGACCATGATTCTTCAACGAAATAAATTACCTTAAAGATATAGCATGGAAATTAATATTTACTTTGATGAACAGCATAATAGCTCAGGCTGACAATCATATCTAATATTTAAAATGGATGTTCTTGTGGATGTAGTACTTCACCCAAAACAGTTTTTACAGTTCTATGTAAATATTATTGCACACTCAATTTTGAGTAGTTAGACATTAAAAGTATCGCTAGTCAAGTTAACGAAAAGAGCATTTTTCAATCTAGTTTGCATCAAAAGCAAAGCTCCAGTTATGCAATAGAAATTGAAACCAAAACTAGTGACATTATACTTTAGTGGCTTGATATTGAAGCATCGGAACAAGCCAGTGCTGTGATAACTATTGGCATTATTCATCTTCAGAAACCTTGGATAGTTAAAAACTCCAATTAAATCCTTGTGCTTCACAGCTTCTTCCTCTATTGTAAGCCTCAGTGAACCCTTTCTTCTTATGGTAGAAACTTACAGGAGGAATTCTCTTTTATTTATACTCAAACTTATTGTTAAAGTGGCCAATTATTTACATAACTGAAAGATCAGAGCATCTTTCAATGTGCAATTATCATCAGATTCTCAAACACAATAATAGGTCCTAGACAATTGGTTGTCTCGTGCCATGATTTCAATCTCACATAATTCTAGATGTCAGAATTTCAAAAGCAGCAATATCTACTATTAAACAAGTTATCCAGCTGAAATCAGCTCCGTTAGAGGCTTGTTTAGAATTCCATCCAAGTTATTTAATTTAGCCTGAACCTAATAATTATTACAAGCCACCTAATCATAGACATATGCTTGCGAAGGCAGAATCTAAAGCATGACCAAGATACAATTTCTAAAATTGCAAATTAAGTTACTTCGATATAAAATTAAGGCATGTACCAAGGTAAGCTTTGAAAAGTACAAGCAGTCCTTCAAAACTAATTAATCTGCTTCAAATATACATATCAATTTAGCCAAATTCTGCCCCATAACTGCCATCTAGTTCATTCATCTGTCACAAGATTTAATGTGTGCCATTTTAATACTAGTCCATGTTCCTGGGCATGCAAATCTCTGAATTGCTGTCATTGTTGTAGGATAGGAGTATCAAATGGAGCGACTGTAGGTATATGGATTCTGACCAGCACGGCAGCACAGCCATTAGTGCTGTTACCTTGGCTTCAGCGGCCCAGGTTCAAACCTGGCATGCAAATTTGACTAGTTTAGTTTAAAGATACAACGCAGAAACAAGCCCTTCCATCCATCGAGTCAGCGCTGACCAGCGATCCCCACACATTAACACTACCCCACACACTAGGGACTTTTTTTTTTAACGTTGATACCAAGCTAATTAACCTACAAACCTGTACGTCTTTGGAGTGTGGGAGGAAAACGAAGATCTCAGAGAAAATCCACGCAGGTCATTGGGAGAACGTACAAACCCCATACAGTCAAGCGGCCGTAGTCCGGATCAAACACGGGTCTCTGGCACTGTAAGGCAGTAGCTCTACCGCTGAGCCACCATGACAGCCCTCCATCGTGGCCCAAAACGTTGATGCAATTACAAAGAAAGCTCATCAATGCCTCTACTTTCCGAGAAGATTGAAGAGATTCAGTATGACGATTAATGCTCTATTGAACTTTCAGGTATAAGAGCCTGAAAACCGTGAACACAGGGTTCAAGAATAGCTTCTTCCCTGCTATGTACTAATCAGGCTCTTGAATACTGCGCAATACTAACCTCAGCAACTATGAACTTTGTCTTTGGGTCTTTAGTCATAGTATAAATTGTTGTGCTATTATGGATACTTAATATTACGATTATTAATATATAATTTAAAAATTCAATAAATAATCTGTTTATTGGGTTTAAAGCTGTTAAGCTGCTGCAAATCAGAATTTCATAGTTCTGTTGTCAGTTCCCATAATTACATTCTTGACTCTAATTCCCAGTCACGTTATCTGCACATTCATCAAGAAACAAGAGTTGGAAAAAACAATTAATCCACTTCTCAAAGTTTTCAATTCTGTGACGGTGGCTTTCTGTAACCTAAACAGTTGTAACACCTGTACGAACAGTAATAGAGGTCAGGTTTGAACCTGGGCCGCTGAAGCCAAGATAACAGCTCTAATGGCAGTGCTGCCGTGCTGGTCAGAATCCATATACCTACAGTTGCTCCATTTGATACTCCTATCCTACAACAATGACAGCAAGCTTGAAGGAAATGTATTGTTTTGTTGAAATAATTTAAAAGTTCCTTTGTTTCAGCCATGATCACAATGAATGGTGGTGCTGGCTTGAAGGGCCGAATGGCCTCCTGCACTTATTTTCTATGTTTCAATTTCACTACAGAGCAATTCTATTTTAGATTTAAAGATATTACAAAACCCCAAACAAAAACAACTGAAGCAATCGTGAAAGAAAATAATCTTTAATAATATCATTCTGCATGTGAGCACACACATAAGCATCCAGAATTATTTTTGTACCAGCATTTGGAAAAGCTATCAGAGATTGGAACACAAATTTAGAAAGTGTTGATTTTCTCAGATTACCTCAATCATTACTTTAATGATTGATACTTGAGCTCAAAGAATTGCTAAAATCATCCATGCAATTCAGGTGAAGTAGAAAATGATGACATTATGCTTTACTGATCAGAGAGACAAATCAGATAGCCTACCTTCAAACAAACCTGCTAATGGCACAAGGAATTGACTCCACTAGCTTTGACAATGGTAGGATTAATTCATTTTGGTTGCATACAATGTATAAAGTGACTCGCATCCTTTTAGAGCCATTCACTGCTGTAATTGCCACGTTCTCACCATGACAGTCAAAGGCTTTGAAAATGCCTTGCTCAGTCAACAGTTCAGGTGCACACCCTTATCATAATAAACAAATGTATTGAGAAATAGTTTAGTTTGCACATACAGCATGGAAGCAGGCCCTTTGGCCCACCGAGTCCATGCTGACCATTGACCGTTAACTTTAGTTCTATGTTACCTCACTTTTACATACACTTCCCACACAATTTAGATGTAAATTAACCTACCAGCCCGCATGTCTTTGGGATGTGGGAGGAAACCAGAGCACCCAGAGGAAAACCGCACGGTCACAAGGAAAACATGCAAACTCCTCACAGGCAGCACCCGGAGTCAGGATTGGACCTGGGTCTCCAGTGCAATGAGGCAGCAGCTCTACCAGCTGAGCCACTATGCTGCCAGTCTATTCTAGATTCAAAATAAAAGTAAAGATCGTCAAATTGAGGGGGCATATTTACAATATATTACAAAAGCTTGAGCAATTACACTTCAAAAGTCCATCTTCTCCAATGTACAAAAAAATGAATGCCATAAAAATGATTATTTAAACAGACAAAATGAGAAACCACTAATCATTCTAACGACCTCTGGAGAATTTGTAATAGAATCCTTAAGATGCTTGCAGATACGAATGTCCTTTTACATAGTCCTGAACAAAACAATAATAACATTAACCCCTTAATTAAGAATAAATACCTGGACAATAATGATTTTTAAAAGACATTTGGACAGATATATGGATAGGAGGATTCTGAGCCAAGTGCAGGAAAATAGGATTAGCCCAGCAATTGGTTGGCATGATGGGCCTTCTTCTATGACTCTAGCCCAGTAAAATGATAGAAGACATGACATGATCCTCAGTTTGAGGAGCGATTAAATAAGTTGAGCTTAAATTACACTGTAATAGGAGAATATTCCACATCTCTACTAAGTTACAAGATCTTCAATTGCACTTCTTGTAACTTTTGCTTTTTGTTCAAATGATTCAATCATTTCAGAGACTTGTTTCTTCTGGAAAGGAAATAAAAATCACTTTTTAAAAAACAAACAGGTAATTTTTTCTCCCACTAAGTTCCCCTTTCCCTTCAGTTACTAAATTCACATTCACAGCACAGCTGACACAACATCCAAAATACAAACAGAAAATGGAAATACTTAGAGGTACGCATTAACTTTCTCTCTCCCCATCTGTGGAAAGAGAGAATCAAGGATTTGATAAATTATCAGAACTGGAAAAGTAATCAAACACATGAACAAAAGAATATGATATGGCGGAAGCAGAAAACTGATTATCAGAAGAAATTCAGCAGCTACTGGAAGTAGAGAAAAATTTGGAAATTGGTCAGATCTGGTAGCATGTTTTAAATATTACAGGAAGATGATCTTGCATCAGAGCTGCTCGTTTCTAATACAAACAGCAAAGCATGCCCAAAGTAGCAGAGATACCAGAAATGCCCAAAGCTAACTTCTATTGTGTTTGACTCAAGTTAATCAAAATCAGCAAAATTGAGAATCAATTGGTTAAATTTCTACATTCCATATTAAAATTCCAAATAGTTCAACAAAATAGACTAAGTAAATGTAAAAAAACTAAAATTTCTCTTAATCACCAGCTGGATATAAATTTCCAAACTCCAGCAATCTGCTTCGATTGAATTTGTTACTTCAGAATCAAAACCAAAAATGATTTCGAAAATTGTGGGTCATGGTTTGATAGAGTAAATTGCATTAAGAAACTAAAATGCCAGGAGTTGGAATTAATGAGAAAATTATTTTTTGTTCAAAAAGATTTAATTTAGAAAAACAAAATTAATCACCAATATTATTTGCCTAGTGTAGCTATTGATTCTAAAACAGAGGTGACAGGAAATACACAAGCTGATATACGCAAGTTATTCTTGTTATGGGGTGGCAACCTTTCTTAAAAAAATTCTGCCTGCTGCAAATTCTTCCCCATTTTTGTATACATTCCATATTACTGATGAAGATGATGACAAAATAACCAACCGTGATATTCTTTACTCTTTCCTTGTCCAGCTTGAGGAACTCTTCAGCTGTTAGATGCTCAAACTCCTTCTTCAGTGCAATGAAAGCACACTTTGGTGAGTGATTTTTATGTTCAACTCTGGGAGAGAATGTAAAAGTTAATAGTCAGACATTTCCTTTCTTGAGGATGGTCACATGCTGACAGACAAAATCCATTGCCACCTTCAATGCATTATCACATCCTTCTGTCGATTCGAGAAACGTGTTTAAACAATCAAGACCTCAAGGAAAGACACAAAATGCTGTAGTAATTTAGTGGGTCAGGCATCTCTGGAGAACTTTGATAGATGATGTTTCGGATCTGGTCCCTTCTTCAGATGAAGTTTGCAGTTTATTGTTTCTACAATCAAGTTCTCAAACCTGGCACAAAACATGGTATACCAGGCAGCAGTGATCTCAGCCATCCTATTTACTTCCGAGACCTGAACTAACTAGTTTAGTTTAGAGACTGGCGGACTGGTGCACACGTAACAACTTGTCACTAAACACCTCCAAGACCAAGGAGCTGATTATTGACTTCAGGAGGTCCAATAATGGAGAATACGCCCCAATCGCCATTTACGGGGAAAGTGTGGAGAGAGTGTCCAACTTTAAGTTTCTGGGCACTCACATTTCAGAGGACCTCGCATGGTCCACCAACACCGCTGCGCTGGTCAAGAAGGCACAGCAACGACTGTTCTTCCTGAGGACATTAAAAAAGACTGGTCTGCCCCAACAGCTGCTGACAACGTTCTACCCTGCACCACAGAGAGCATATTAACGTATGGCATCTCTGTGTGGTATCTCAGCTGCACGGAGGCGGAGAGTAGAGCTCTTCAGCAAGTCGTCCACAGAGCACAGAGGATCATTGGGACAGAGCTACCAGCCTTGGAGGGCATCTACCACACACGGTGCCTCAGGAAAACCGTCGGCATCCATAAAGACTCATCACACCCCTGTAACGGACTGTTTGAACTACTTCCCTCCGGCAGGCGTTACAAGGCCTTCTACGCCCGAACCTCCAGACTCAGAAACAGCTTTATTCCAAGAGCTATAGCTAAGAGAATGGAGCAGCTGTGGTTGTACACTCTGGAGTTTAGAAGGATGAGAAGGGATCTCATTGAAACATACAAGATTGTTAAGGGTTTGGACACGCTAGAGGCAGGAAACATGGTCCTGATGTTGGGGGAGTCCAGAACAAGGGGCCACAGTTTAAGAATAAGGAATAGCCATTTAGAATGGAGAAGAGGAAACACTTTTTCGTCGCTGAGAGTGGTGAGTCTGTGGAATTCTCTGCCTCAGAGGGCGGTGCAGGCAGGTTCTTTGGATGCTTTCAAGAGAGAGCAAGATAGGGCTCTTAAAACTAGCAGTCAGGGGACATGGGGAGAAGGCAGGAACGGGGTACTGATTGGGGATGATCAGCCATTGAAAGGCTCGAAAGGCCTACTGCACCTATTGTATATTGTCTATTGAGTAATGCAGTCAGCAATGTTGGGTAGGATACATCATTCGCATCCCCAACATCAGATTCATGAAACAAATATTCTTAATGGGATGTAATTACCAGGCAAACAAAGAAAACGAGCCATGGCTATGCTCCGAGCCCCTTTGGAAATATGGAAAGTTTGGCAGTGGTTCAATGACTCTTACTAACTTCTAAAATGCAAGCTATCAGAATGCACCACAGTTTGGTCCAGCAATTTTACTGCTCAAGACCAGAAGAGATTGCAGAATGGCGGATGCAGCCCAATCTATCACGCAAACCAGCTTCCGCCCACAACCCGCCACCAATTGACTTAATCTGCACTTTATACTGCCTCAGGGAAGCAGCCAACATAATCAGGAACCACTCACACCCCAGTTGTTCATTCTTCGCCTCTCTCCCATTAGGCAGCACCTGGAAACACATATCAACAGTTTCCAAAAGTTTCTTCTCTGCTGTTATCAGACACTTGCACAGACCTCTCATAAACCAAGGGTGCATTTCCAATCTCACTTCTCCCTGGATTATCACCTTGTCATGGTGGAGAAGCTTGTGTAGACCTGAGATCATGAGAGCGATGCCGTCTGGAGCTATGCTCCAGGTGGAGCACTCCATGGCGGTAAGGTAGAGGGGGAGGTCTCTGACAAAGAGCAATCCAACCAAGATCTCAACGGTGGAACAGGCAGAGGATGATGGCTGACCTTAGTGAAGCGTCACAACGGTTGGGAAGGCAGATGAAGTCTGCAGCAGAAAAGGGTCTCCGGTCGTCTTGGACTCCATGCCACTGGATCCTGACCCAGATCTGTCAAGGACTGTGGGATGGCTGTCTATGCTCCAATCTCCCCACGTTAAACAAAGTCACGCACAGGCGTCCTCCAAATAGGGACTAACACCCTAGAGACACCCATGGTCAGCCATGACTGAGAGGGGCCTAAAAAGATTCCCAATCTCCCAATCCATCTTGCTTGGGCTCTTGTACTTATTTAAACTGCAGTTTCTCTGAGCTGTAACAGAATATTCAGCACTATTTCCCTTCTCTTTTTGTGCTATCCGATGTACCAATGTAATTATGTATGGTATGAGTTACTTAAATGACATACAAGACAAAGTTTTTCTTTTTTTTTCCAATTATATCTAAGTACAAGTGACAATAGTAAAACAAATAAACAGCACTGAATCCTTCTGACAACTGACTGTCATTTAAATGCAAGCAATTATCCAGATAATTGTTTTGTACTTACAAAGGTTCATCTTCAGGTTCCCAACCTTCCAGCTCTTTGTAACAAAAGAAGCACTGAGCAACATCAGGACAGTTCTCACTTGGGGTGTGAATAAACCCTGCTGCAGCCATCTGATAACAAGAAAAATAAATTCAATTTGATCTGCTGTCTACTTAATGTCAAAGGGAGATTTAGAGAATCAAGCATCAGCAACCAGACCAGCTGTTCCTTCCAGCTTCAAATGTTAACTTGGCTGCCATCAAAAGTAAGCATTATGTATCGTAGCTGTCCGTAGCAGCGACTGCAGAGGGTCCATGGCCCCGACCACGGTGAACAACGGAGGAAGATTGACTGAACGTTATTGGCTTCCATCACAGTGAAGAATGTTGATTCCACTGTGGTGGATGTTTATGTTAAATTCTATAGTGTATTGTGTTCTTTTTGATTGTATGGCTGCATGGCAACGCAATTTCACTGTACCTTAATTTGTGCATGTGACAAATAAATATGAACTTGAACTTCATACAACCTTCTACCAAAGGCTAGAATGTAAACTGTGGCTTACACAAAAATGCAGAAGCAGGCATGTCTGAAGAACCTCATTGAATCTGTATGTTTCAATGGGGTCCCCCCCATTATTCTAAACTCCAGCGAGCACAGGCCGAGTGCCGACAAACGTTCACCATAGGTTAACCAAATAATTCCTGGGATCATTCTTGTAAACCTCATCTGGACCCTCTCCAGAGTCAACATATCCTTCCTCAGATATCGTGCCCAAAATTGCTCACGATATTCCAAACGCGGCCTTACCAGCGTCTTATAGATCCTCAACATTACATCCCTGTTTTTGTATACAAGCCCTCTTGAAATAAGTGCTAGCATTGAGTTTGCATACATTTTCTTTACCATCCTATCTATTTGTGTTGCCACTTTCAGGGAACCATGAACTTGGACCCAAGAATCCTCTGCACATCAAAGCTGTGGAAGGGGGTTGGCATGTATACTTTTCCCTGACATTGAAATTTCCAATGTTTATAAAGCTATGCGAGGCGTTGATAGGGAAGTCAGAACATCTTTCCCTGTGATGGAAATGTCAAAGACTAGAGAACATAGTGTTAAGCTGAGAGGTGTAAAGTTTAAAGATGTGCAGGGAGCCTTTCGCTCTTTAAAACCTACCAAATAATGAAAGGCCTGATTAGAGGGGATGTGGAGTGGATGTTTCCACTAGTAGAAGAGTCAAGGACCAGAGGGCATAGCCTCGGAATGAAAGGACATACCTTTAGAATGTAGACGAGGGGGAATTTTCTTTAACCAGAGGGTGGTGAGTCTGTGGAATTTGTTGCCATAGACAGCAGTAGAGGCCAAATCAATGAATATTTTTAAAGTAGACATTGACAGATTCTTGATTTGTGAGTGTCAGGGGTTATGGGGAGAAGGTAGGAGAATGGGGTTGAGAGGGAAAGATAGATCAGCCATTGTAGACTCAATGTGTTGAATTGCTTAATTCTGCTCCTATGTCTTATGGTCATTTTCCCTCCACAGATGCTGCCTGATGCACAGAGTTCCTCCAGCAGCTTGTCCTTTGTGACCCATTATCTGCAGTCTCTTGCGTCTCCTTTTTAAAAAAAAAATCTGCTCCTATGACATGAGATCTCTCCTCCCTCATCCTTCTACACTCCAGCGAGTACAGGCATCAAAATGCTCCTCATTCGTTAACCCAACCAACCCGGGATGCATCACAGCTTGATTTGGGAACAGCTCCATACAAGACCACGAGAAATTGCAGAGAATTGTGGACGCAGCCAGATCATCACACAAACCAACCTCCTTTCTATTGATTCCATCAACACCTCACGCTGCCTTGGCAATGCCAGCAGCATAATCAAGGATAAGTTGATCTTCCATCAGGAAAAAGGTATAAAACTGCAAAAACACACACCTCCAGATTTAGGGACAGATTTTCCCCCAACTGTTTTCAGGCAACTGAACCATTCTATCAACTAGAGAGCGGCTCTGATCTACTATCTACCTCATTGGTGAACCTCAGACTATCTTTGATCGGACTTTACTGGCTTCATCTTGGACTAAACATTATCCTGTATCCGTACACTATGGGTAGCTCGATTCATGTATTGTCTTTCCGCTGACTGGTTAGCACGCAACAAAAACTTTTCACTGTACCTTGGTACACGTGACAATAAACAAAACTCAAACTATGAGTTTGTGCCGCTATGACATTAGATATCCCTTCCCTCGTCCTTATAAACTGCAGCGAGTGCAGACACTCCTCGTATGTTAACCCAACCATCCCCGGGATAAATTGACTCAGTGCGGCTCTAAAGATGTTCTATAGATTAGGTATGTTGCAAAACCTACCTTAAGCGTCGCTGAAGATCTGTCCCAGCCCGTGTGTGCGATTATGGAGCCGTTTAAAGGGGAGCAGGTTTAAAATGCGATTTTCCCTAGGCTGGTCAAATCGAGCTTGTTCAGCCTACTAAGTTGCTGATGAAAAATCGCTTCGAGTTTCGCTCGCGGGAGCTATTTTTACATTTTACGGGTTTATTTCATTATTATAGTAAGTTAAAAATTAACCTCTAAACCCGCGACCGCCGACAACGGGCCGGATCTCATACAACAGACAACGGAAGGCAGGTTGTTGATTTTTACATTAAAAAGGGCTTCTTAAGATCCCTTTATACAAAGTTTTATGTTGCGAGTAGCTAATTTGGGGCCCCATTATATCCCGCAGTATTTTTCTGGGCATTTGGGGCACAAATCTACCGCAATGTGAACGTTCTAAACCAGCGCGTTCTGCAGGATCCCACTCGAAAGCTGATTTAAATGGCCATTAATTTACAGCAATTGAACACTAAATTCCTTCCATTTGGCCTATAAATTAATGTAAATGAGATTTAAAAATCATGTTTTATGGTGAATTCTTTGTGAATGTTATTTGGACATTTAGGCTATTTAAAAATGTTAATCTTTTCTTAAGAAATGGATAGATGTTTAGATCAAGTAATTGAAGTTTGGAATTAGCTACAATTGGGTAACTAACTAATTATATGCTTTAATTTCAGGTCATCCAAGTAAGATTGTTTTATATTTGTTTCAGAATGCTTCAATCTATGATAACTGAAAATTTCATTCAGTTCTCTTAATTTTTAAGAAAGTTATGGGCTTTTGACTGTCCACGATCACAGCTTTTTTGTTATGTCCATAGAAAATCAATAGGGTGATTTCACGAAAGGTCACTGGAGCGTAGATCCGCACCCACGTGACCGAAAATCTCAACTGGAGTACATGTTATACATCGGTACATGTTAGTGAATGGGAAAACACGCACTTTCCCACCCGTTAAAAACATGGAAAACATGGAATTATCGGGTTTGCTCGCTGAATTTCATCAAAAGTAAGTTAATAATGCCTTACTTTTGATGAAATTCAGCGAGCAAACGCGATAATTCCTGATATTTTGGATCTTTAAATCTCCACGGCAAATGTCTGCTAAGCACTTCCGCTGTTTTTCCACCTTCAGTTCCCTCTTGTAATTACCTTACTTTCTATCTTTCTTTTTGCCTGAAAATTTAGGTCGCTGTGCTTCACGGTCACCCCGACTAGCACAGAAAATTTCAGCTCAAATATCGGCTGTTTTCCATGTTTTTAACGGGTGGGAAAGTGCGTGTTTTCCCATTCACTAACATGTACCGATGTATAACATGTACTCCAGTTGAGATTTTCGGTCACGTGGGTGCGGATCTACGCTCCAGTGACCTTTCGTGAAATCACCCTGTAGGGAACAAGATGCTAATTTCCGAGTATGAAAATGGCCATAACTTTTTTAATATTTGAGATATGAAAGTGAATTAGGTGTCAAATTAAACTTCATTTTATGCTTTATCTGATGGGATAAATTGCAGACTTGATTTTTTAAATCTCAAAAATTTGTAACATTGCTATATATTTTCAATTAATATTTTTACAGCAGAGATATATAGATCGATCCTAGATTAGTGCGTGTGTCAGGGGTTATGGGGAGAAGGCAGGAGAGTGGGGTTAGGATGGAGAGATGGATCAGCCATGATTGAATGGTGGGATAGACTCGATGGGCCGAATGGAGGAGTTTTGGTGGGATATGGACCGAACGGTGTCAGGTGGGGACTAGTGCAGCGGGGACACTGTCGGCCGGTGTGGGCAAGTAGGGCCGAAGGGCCTGTTTCCACGCTGTATCACTCGATGAACGGCCTTATGACACGCTCCTGTCCCTTATGACTTTACGACCTATGTTAGTATCGCCCACTGCCGCCATCACCACTCACATTCTCGGGCGTGCAGCCACAGCCGGCGAGGAAGGGCCAGTTCTTGAAAGTGTTCAGCCGCTCCTGGAAGAAATAGTACTTGCGGTGCTGCTGCAGGTAGACCTCCATCGCGGGGCCTCTCTCCGTCCGCCCGCCCAGGCCGCCGATTCAAACCGTCTTTGATTCAAACCAAAGATTATAGCGCTCCTCGAGTATCTTTGATTCAAACCGCCCGCCTGTCCGTTGAGCGCGCGCTCTGGCCGTTGACGATTCAAAGATTCAAACCGCCCGCCTCCCCCTAACCCCGCCGCTTATTGGCCGATGACGGGAAGATGGAAGCCCGGAGGCCCCGCCCCGCAGTAGTCGTCAACAAAGCGTTTGTATTTCGATGGCAGACTCTCTCACACAGTCTGTGGAGAAGTAAGTGAATATGAAAGAGGCAAAAAACTGCAGGATAAAGGTACACAAAAGTGCTGGGTTGCGCAACTCTCTAGACAGGGTTAGGCAGCATCTGTGGACACTAGCAAATTTGCAGATGACACAAAGCTGGGTGGCAGTTTGAACTGTGAAGAGGATGTTAGGAGGTTGCAGGGTGACCTGGACAGGTTGAGTGAGTGGGCAGATGCAGTATAATATAGATAAATGTGAGGTTATCCACTTTGGCGGCAAAAACAAGGGGGCAGATTATTATCTCAATGGGGTTAGGGTAGGTAAGGGGGAGATGCAGCGAGACCTGGGCTTCCTTGTACACCGGTCACTGAAAGTTGGCGTGCAGGTACAGCAGGCAGTGAAGAAAGCTAATGGAATGTTGTTCTTCATAACAAGAGGATTTCAGTACAGGGAGGTTTCACGGCAGTCGGGTCACGACCCATGACCCGTACTGTTGCTACGCTACTCTAAATGGAGTACACGCGATGTACTGCAGGTAGGCACTTACCATTGTTTCCAGCGTAGCGGGCCCGTTAAACCCCGCCGAAAATGTCAATTTTTGCGCTGCAAATAATTATGGAAATTGGGATAAGCGTGTGAGACATTTATCCTACTTCAGAATTCCAAAAGTGAGGAGATATGACAGTAGATAGAAGTGAGAGCTGAAGGGACAACAACAGACAGAGTGCTTAGCGAACATTGGCCGTTTGCTCACTGCATTTCATCAACAGCAAGGCATTATTTGTGTTTTTTCTTGATTTCTTTGGCATCTAAAAAGTCTCAGAAATGATAAATCTGTCTGTAAACATTTTTAATTGCCCATGGTTCTCAAGTGGGTTTTTACATACAAAATGAAAACGCATCTGAAGAAAAATTTACAGCCAGATTTATCATTTCTGAGACTTTAGATATCAAAGGAATCAAGAAAAAACACAAATAATGTCTTACCGTTGATGAAATGCAGTGAGCAAACGCGATAATTCCCAATATTTTCAATTCCGATATCTGCATGGCAAATGTTTTCCAAGCACTTCAGCTCTGCTCTTTATCTTCATTTCGCTTCACTTTTGGAATTCTAAAGTTGGGCACATGTCTCTCACACTTACCCCGACTTCCACAATTTTTTTCAGCGTAAAAATTCAACATTTTGGCGGTTTTTCACAGTTAGGAAAGTACGCGTTTCTTGCATTAATAACATATACCGGAAGTGACGGATGTCCTCCAGATGGATTGAGCGGCTCTGTGCGTCAAGCCCTATGACCCAGTGACCTTATGTGCAACGCCCCCTATAGGAGTAAAGAGGTTCTTCTGCAGTTGTATAGGGCTCTGGTGAGACCACATCTGGAGTATTGTGTACAGTTTTGGTCTCCTAATTTGAGGAAGGACATCCTTGTGATTGAGGCAGTGCAGCATACGTTCACAAGATTGATCCCTGGGATGGCGGGACTGTCATATGAGGAAAGATTGAAAAGACTAGGCTTGTATTCACTGGAGTTTAGAAGGATGAGGGGGAGATCTTATAGAAACATATAAAATTATAAAAGTACTGGACAAGCTAGATGCAGGAAAAATGTTCCCAATGTTGGGCGAGTCCAGAACTAGGGCCACAGTCTTAGAATAAAGGGGAGGTCATTTAAGACTGAGATGAGAAAAAACTTTTTCACCCAGAGAGTTGTGAATTTATGGAATTCCCTGCCACAGAGGGCAATGGAGGCCGTCACTGGATGGATTTAAGAGAGAGTTAGATAGAGCTCTAGGGGCTAGTGGAGTCGAGGGATATGGGGAGAAGGCAGGCACAGGTTACTGAAAGGGGCCGATCAGCCATGATCAAACATTTTCCCCCTGCATTCGGTCTTACTAACATGTATGCAAACAAAATAACACAATTATAGATTAACATTCATCTTAGTTAAAATTCCTTGTCAACTGTTACGATTTTGGAAAAGTATTTTTGTCTTTCCACTTAAACCAATAAAGACACATGGCTGTTTAGAATCACCCTGAAAGAATAAGTTTGACAATAAAATAATAACTGGCAAGTCACTTTACCTCACAAAATCAAAGAGTTTTAAGTACCAAACTGCTATTTTAATCAGCAGTGTGTTTACTTGTATATCAAACACTGGTTTCCAAAAATAGCTTTCTTACATACTTTTGGAATTTATACACAGTAGTGTAAGATTTGATCTCGTACAGAGGGAGCAAAAATTATAGAAGAGTGAAACGCACACCTCCAGATTCAGGAACAGTTTCTTCCCAGCTGTTATCAGGCAACTGAATTATCCTACCACAACCAGAGAGCAGTGCTGAACTAACTATCTACCTCAAAGGTAGACACAAAATGCTGGAGCAACTCAGCGGGACAGGCAGCATCTCTGGAGAGAAGGTATGGGTGATGTTTCGGGTCGAGACCCTTCTTCAGACTGATGTCAGGGGAGTGGGCAGGACAAAGATAGAATGTAGTTGGAGACAGTAAGACTGGTGGGAGTCTTACTGTCTCCGACTACATGCTATCTTTGTCCCGTACACTCCCTTGACATGCGTCTGAAGTAGGGTCTCGACCCGAAACGTCACCCATTCCTTTTCTCCAGAGATGCTGCCTGTCCCGCTGAGTTACTCCAGCATTTTGTGTCTACCTTCGATTTAAACCAGCATCTTTCTTACGCTAACTATCCAGTTCTTTCTTACACTAACGATCTACCTCTTTGGTTGATCCTTCCTTGATCGGACTTTGCAGGCTTTACCTTGCAATAAACGTTATTCCCTTGTACTCTGTAATACACTGTAAATACACTACACCGTATGGCTCGATTGTAATCATCTATTGTCTTTCTGCTGACTGGATAGCACACAACAAAAGCTTTTCACTGTACCTCGGTATACAGAACAATTAACAAAACTGAAACTGAGTCAAAAATTGTTGTGGGGTCAATGATTCAGCTTGACACCAGTGTGGTTCAGAGCAATTCCTTTTATTTGTCCACGCTCAATTAATACACGCTTATATTAAAATAATTGTCTCCACAATTTCTAACACAAAATTGAAACACAAGGTGCATTCATTGCCTCTTATGTTGCATTAAAATGACCATAACTTACTAAATAAAGGCATTGCAGACAATAGCATCACAAAAATCAGGCATTTTAGAGGAATTCATTTCATCAAAATATGTGACTGCTTGAATGGAAGCTCAAAAAACACTCCTGGTCCATGTCTGGTCATCTCCTACCAGTGTGGTGTGTGTAAATTAATATATCTTCCAGGGTGCAAGTCTGCATGTTGGACAGAGCTTTTTATTTTCTTGATTCGATTCAAAATTATTTCTGGAGAATTACTGCAGTGGGATAACATAGAACTAGCGTGAACAAGTGATCGATGCTTGACATGGTCTCGGTCAGCCGAAAGGCCTGATTCTATGCTGTATCCCTAAACTAAACATATTACTATGGTACGGTTGCAATGTTGTACTGTAATTAGTGTTTAATAGTGGTATCGTATTTAACATCAAAATACTTTTCTTGATACAGTATATGAAAGCGTTTCCCATTACTGTATACAAATGGCTAGATGTAGGAATGCCTAGCATTATTCCTGCAGAAAGAAGATAACAATAATTTAATTTTACAGATACAGCATGGAAACAGACTCTTTTGTTCACTGAGTCCACGCTGACCTTTGATCCCCCATTCACTCTGGTTCTATGTTATCCCACTTTTGCATCCACTCCCAACACACATGGGGTAAATATAAAGTGGCCAGTTAACCTACAAACCCACCCTTTTGACATGTGGGAGGAAAATGGAGCACCCAGAGGAAAGCCACGCGGTCGCAGGGAGAAGGAGCAAACTCCGCACAGGATTGAACTCTGGTCTCTGCTGCTGTGAGGCAGCAACTCTACCACCAACTCTACCACTGTTGTTTTCTCTGCAGTCGCACCTGAAGAAGAAACACATTACATTGTGGTAGAAAACTGCTGGAAATGCGAACTGAAGATGGGTTTCTTTTTTCACTGAAGACAGAAAACTTCAAACAGCCAGCCACACATTGAAAACCAAGGACACCTAAGGAGTAATGCAATTTGAAACCCTGTAGTATGTTACTCAAAACCCATCAAAAACCCATTTGGTGGGCCAACAGTTGTGAATCGCACAATTTCTTGAGAACATACTAAGGCCCACAACCATAAATGGATATACTAAAATTAAGTGTTATGCTGCTGTGTGCATAGGCAGGTAGAGTGCATGATTGGATGTGTAAACAGGCCCAGTTAAAGGGCTCTAAAACCTGTTTGTTTAAGGCACAGGGTTTCAAATGGGCAAGTCTGATTACCTATACATTATCAAAGCTGAGATTACATAACTAATAAAGACACAGGGAATTGCAGAGGCTGCAATCTTGAGCAAAACACAAGTGTTTGAGTAATTCAGCAGATCAGGCAACATAGTGCATGTGGAGGGAATGACTAGGGTTCGGGTTGGGACCCTTCCTCAGACTGATAAAGCCAATGAAATCAACGCCATCTGCACGGGTGCAGGGGGCCGTTCCAATGTAGTCGTCGATGTAGTAGAGAAAGAGTTGGGGAATGGTGACAATGTATGTTTGGAACAAGGACTGAAGAAGAATCCTGACCTGAAACGTTACCTATCCATTCCCTCCAGAGCTGCTGCCTGACCTGCTGAGTTACTCCTGCACCCTGTGTTATACATGATTGATCATTGGAGTGGGTAGAGCTTAAATTTAAATAACCAAATATTACAACCATTTCATTTATAACTTGCATTTTTGAGAACAAATAATTTGAGTTATTGAGCATGCTCATGATTCGACGAGACCAGTAGGTGATAAGCTCAGAACTTCATTGAACTTGATTGGGAACTGTTGAGGTATTACCTAAACGTTTTGTAGTTCGTTGTTCATTTCCTAGTCATCATTTTTAACAGAACCTAAAAGAAAGACACATGATATTAGATTACCACTCTGAATTATATATATCTGAACCACATAAAAATGTCTATTTTTTAAAATAAAAGGCCTGCCCCTGGAATTTATGAACATTAAAAAAATAAGACCTCATGTATGAAATGGTTTTTGTATTCATCACAAATTTTGGAGGATATTTAATAAATTATGGCAAGGCCTTGGAGTCTTCCTTTCTAAATTTCAGAACCAGTCTGAGTGTGGAGGATGTTGATAGGTTTGCAGTGTGCTGTTTCCAGAGTCACTTCCCCTTTGAGGGGAGTGGAACATAGCTGATGGATAAAGGTGCATGCGTTCTTCACTAGCCATAAGCAAGACCATCAGTTTTAATGAGGTTTCTCTGGAGATCAATTTGCAGCAGATGCGGATGCACTTGGAAGTCTAGTTCTTGCAAAATCTCATCAAGGATATGACTTCAAAATTGCATAATATATATTTTTTATTTCTTATATTTCATTGAAACATAGTTGTTCCAATTCAATGACAAAATAATCTGAACTAGAAAACTAATTTGAACATATAGAAATAGTTAGCACCAGCCTTATGGAGGCAAGATTCCTTTGTGGTCCTGTTTTGTTTCCATTTGCTGTGACCTAATATTTTGAGGTTTAATAGCAATGCAGATGGAATAATTGATTAGAAATAAAAAATAAAGTAGTATATTTCTTTTAGAGATACAGAAACTTTAGAGAGCCATTAGGCTCACCAAGTTAATATCTTTAGTCAGAGGTGGTGAATCTGTGGAATTAATTGTCACAGATGGCAATTGGGTATTTTTAAGGTGGAGATTGACAGATTTTTGATTAGCAAGGGTTATAGGGAGGAGGCAGGAGAATGGGGTTGAGAGGAAAAGATAGATCAGCTGTGATTGAATGGTGGAGTAGACTTGTTGGGCCAAATGGCCTACTTCTGCTCCTATGACTTATGAGCTCCAATTGCCCAACGATCACCCGTTCACACTAGTTCTATGTTATCCCACCTTCTCGCCCACTTCCTGCACATTAGGGGAAACCTAGAGGTAAATTAACCTCCAAATGTGCACATCTTTTGGGATGTGGGAGGAAACCCATGTGGCCACTGGGAGAACGGGCAAACTCCACACAGATAGCACCTGATAGCACAGATTCGAACCCAGCTCTCTGACGCTGCGAGGCAGCAGCTATACCAGTTGCGCTGCGGTATACGACCCCATAAACTTGACCTATATACAGGAGTACTTGTATTTATACTGTGTTAGCTGAGTGTCAACGGGACTTTTACTGTGGTCTTTCCTTCAGCCGCATGTATGAAACTGTTTTTATTTTCCATCGCAGTCTTTCAGATATATCTGTTTAAATTACAAATGACAGTCATAACCTAGAAGCCCCATTTTTTAATGCCAGAGAAAAACTAGCAAGGTGGCTGATTAACTGCAAGTTGTAAAATTG
The DNA here is from genome assembly GCF_028641065.1 of Leucoraja erinaceus. Taxonomy (NCBI): domain Eukaryota; kingdom Metazoa; phylum Chordata; class Chondrichthyes; order Rajiformes; family Rajidae; genus Leucoraja; species Leucoraja erinaceus. The sequence continues at coordinate 11,118,241 of NC_073399.1, read as the reverse complement.
GTACACGCCAAATTTATGAGGATGGGTCAGAATGACTTGTCTCCACCAAAATAGCTCAAATGAAATTGCAATTTAATTCAGCAATACAAAGATGACAAGAGACATAAAGTACTCTAAAACGTTTTTAACCTGTGTTAGAACATAGTTCTCTTCCACCAGTTTCTCTATAATATCGAAATGATCACGATTTGATATATCTTGAAAAGATGCATTGAATCCAGCAGCCTTAACAGCCTGCAAGAACAAACAGTTCAAAATAACATCATGTAAACACCAATTCATTCGTCTGCGGAATAAATTCATTGATGAACTCTTCACTCTCAAATGATTCAAACACCTCAGAAGAATAGTGTAGCGGAAATTCTCCCAGCCTCTTAGCTTAATGGACTAACCTAAAGAGTACTTTATTCTTTAATTTATTGACAGTAATGCACTTCCCTAATTGTCCATGAAAAGAATTGGTGAGCCACTTTCCTTTTTTCCTGAAATCCTTTTTGCGTCATCGAGTAAGGAGTTCTAGTTAGACTCAGCTACATTGAAAGAACATGTAAAGAAGACCACATCAAGAGCATTAGATGCAATACACTAAATTGGAGGAAATGCAGTTGAATCATCTGGAAGGTTAGTTCAGGTGTCTGAACGGTGAGAAGGAAAGTGGTAAAAGTTTATATGTTATGCCTCCTTTCATTGCATGCTAAGTGCTAAGAGAAGGGGAGCGGCAGGTGATGATGAAATGGTGGGGCAGGGAGTCGCAGAAAGAAAAGTCCCTTCAGAATGCTGAAAGAGGAGAGGGGAAAATGTGTCAGCTAGTGAAATCCATTTGGTGATGGTGAAAATGATGCTGTGATCCATTAAAGGCGACACTATAGCACAATCGATAAGGAAGCTGTCTCACAGTCCAGCAACTGGGTTTGATCCTGAAGTCTAAAGTTTACAGGTCCATCCTCTGACAACATGGGTTTCCTCCCACGCCCCTAAGACATGTTGATTGGCTGGTTCATTTCTGCTTGTGGGTGGGTGGTCGTGAATCAGAGTGGCATTGCTAAGTATACAGGAGAGAATAGGTTACATGGAATGGAACTAATGCTCTGAGAACCAGTTTGACTCAGTGGGTCAAATAGTTTCCTTCTATGCAATAAGGAAATATGGAAGGTCAAGACCCGGGTTCAATCCTGACTAGAGCGCTGTCCTTATGGAGTTTGTGTGTTCTCTCTGTGACTGCATGGGTTTTCTCCGGGTGCTCGGTTTCCCCCAATGCTCCAAAGACGTGCAGGTTTGTAGGCTTCTGTAAATTATCCCTCGTGTGTAGGATAAAACTAGTGTCTGGGTGATTGCCGGTCTGCATGGTCTCTGTGAGCCAAAGGGCCCGTTTCCACGCTGCATCTGTAAACTAAACTCTAAGCAAGGAGAACACTCTGAATTCTATCTGAGAGGTGGAGTTGAGAGTGGAGATCTGCAAATTCTATCCGAGAGGTGGAGTGATAGAAACAGAAATAGGAGCAGGTGCAGGTCACTTGATCCCTTTGAACCAGCTTTGCGACTGAATACTAACATGGCTGATCTTCTGTCTCAATAACCCTTCCGACTTCCTCCTCATACCTCTTGACGTAATTTGCATTTATAAATTTATCTGTGCCCTTAAAAATATTCAGCAACTTAGCCACTCACCCCTCTGCGGTACCAAATTAAAAAGGTTCACTCTCCTCTGAGTGAAAACAATTCTCCTCCCTCAGTTGTAAATCTCTTGCATTGTTTTTTGAGACTGTGATCCATCATTCTAGACACCCTAGCCATGGGAAATATCCTTCCCATATCTTGTCCTAGCCATGTCAGAATTAAGCATGCTTCAGTTTCATTCCCCCTATTATTATTTTTTAATTGTATTTTTTCGCTGGAGCGTCGGAGGCTGAGGGAATACTTGACAGAAGAATATAAGATGATCAGGGGCGCACATAGGCTGGACAGTCAAAATAGTTTTCCCAGCATGAAAATATTAAAGACTAGAGGGCACACATAGCTTTATGATGATAGGGGCTAAGTTCAGAAGATGGGCAGGACAAGATTTTTGACACAGAGCGTGGTGGGTGCCAGGAATGTGCTGCCAGGAATGGTGGTTGAGGCAGATACGATAGTGGCATTGAAGCGGTTTTTGGATAGACACATGAATATGTAGGGAATGGAGGGATATGAATTCTGTGGAGTTAGATAAAAGATGGTCTTGGCATCATGTTTTAAAAAGAACTGCAGATCCTGGTAAAATCAAAGTCAGATACAAAATGCTGGATAAACTCAGCATTGAGGCAGCATCTTTGGAGAGAAGGAATAGGCAACGTTTTGGGTCGAGACCCTTCTTCAGGCTGATGTCGGGAGGGGGTAGGACAAAGGAACATGTTTGGTGCAGACATTGTGGTGGAAGTAGATACGATCATGGCATTTAAGAGGCTTTTGGATAGGCACATGGATATGCAGGGAACTGAGGGATATTGATCACATACAGGCAGTAAAAGCACAAAGTAATCTGCCTGAAGTCTGACTACCATCATGTTGGTGTTTCTGCAATCTTGCTGCATGGAAACTAATTGTTGTTTCCTTGTAATCCAACAGTGAATCCACTCCAGCATCTCTGCACACAACATTGAGTGCTGTTGTCTCACAGCTCCAGCAATCAGTTGCTGTCTGCGGAGTTTGCACATTCTTCCTATGATCAAATGGCTCTCCCCAGGTGTTCTGATTTCCTCCTGCAACCCAAACACATGCTGTTCAGGTAATTGGCTGTTGGAAATTGCCCCCGGTGTGTGATAGGAGTGTCAGTTGATGAGAATGCGAGAGAGAATAGGTTACGGAGAAATAAATGGGGGAAGGGAGACAGATGGAAATGCAATGTGGGCTGGCAAGCACTCAACAGGTGAAATGGTTTCCTTCCCGAGGTTTTGTGGTAAAGAATATTCTCTCCTTGGTATTTGGGTAGACTTGGGTTGTTTTCTCCGCAACACCGAAGATTGCAGGGAGTCCTGATAGAAGTATATACAATTATTGTCAATGTTTATAGGAGATGAGCAGAGCATGTTTTTTTTAATTACTACTACTTACGACACAGAGGGTGGTGAATGTCTGCAACAAACGTGAAATTAAAAAAAAATGTCTGGAACAAATTGCCGAGGGTGGTGTTTGAGGCAGATATGATAGTGGCATTTACGGGACATTTGGATAGGCACATCGAAATGCGGGGAATGGAGGAATATGGATGATATGAAAGCCGATGAAAGATGGTCTAGGCATCATGTTTGACATAGATGTTGTGGGCTGAAGGGCCTGTTCTTATGCTGTACTGTTCTATGTTCTGGTTTTCTCATCACTTCATGGGACTGCAGCTGTGTAGGATTAATGCCATCTATATACCTTGCAGTGTATAAAATCAGGAGACAAATTGATCGGGTGGATGCACGGAGTCTTTTGCCCAGAGTAGTGTGAATCGAGAACCAGAGGGCAAAGGTTCAAAGTGAAGGGGAAAAGATTTAATAAGAATCTGAGGGGTAACTTTTTCACACAAAGGGTGTATGGAACAAGCTGCCAGAGGAGGTAGTTGAGGCAGGGACTATCCTAACGTTTAAGAAACAGTTAGACAGGTACATGGATAGGACTGCTTTGGAGGGATATGGACCAAACATGGGCAGGTGCGACTAGTGTAGCTGAGACATGACATGGCCACACTTGATTGATGTGGGCAAGTTGGGCCGAAGGGCCTGTTTCCACACTGTATCACTCTATGACACACCAGGCCCTGACAAATCTGTTGCCTCTTTCTGGTGACTGGGATAGAAATTAATTTTCCAGTAGTTAATGGGAGCTTATGGCCGAGATAGGACACTGGTCGAAGGAATTCTGCAGTGATGTATTTTCCTTATTTGCTAATAATCAAAACAGCATTTTATGAAAGCCATTAGTTACTACACCCCGACAACTTTATATATCTACCCAGAAATTCTGTTGCATGGCAAAATGATTTTATGTTCTAAACAATCAAATATTATTTAAAACCCAATATTGTGTGTGCACCTAGCACAACTCATGAAATTGCACAGAATACAAAGTGCCGGAGTAACTCAGTGGGTCAGGCAGAATCTCAGGGGGACATGGATCGGTGTGGACCTGTCTTCAGACTGATTGTAGTGAGGGAAAGAAAGCTGGAAAAGAGGTGGAGATGGGATCAAGCCTGGCAAGTGCTAGTTGGATACAATCTGCTATCTAGCTTTAATCCCCATGTCAGTATAATAGCTATTAGAAAACCCATGCAATTCTAGCCACTGAAATGGTTATGTTCACAAACACCAATGATATCACCCCACCTAATTCCACTCTACCCTTTTACTGATTTAACACCGTTGAACATTACAAAATGCTCCACGGTTTAACACCATCCTACACATACTAGGGACAATTTTTTACACAAGCCAATTAACCTACATACCTGTATATCTTTGGAGTGTGAGAGGAAACCGAAGATCTCGGAGAAAACGAAGATTCTCTGATTTAAAGCAGTTATTACATTGCCAAATGAAAACAAATTTTTTTCAATCAATCATAATTAAATTTCTCCCCATTTCTCCTGTGCTAAACCACAAAATTATAGGTACCATTTATGTGATTAACTAGATTGCCATTCTAAAGATTTACAATAGATTACATTTTAGGGCATTTTTCTACATTTAGAGAAAATTGCTGTGCAAAACATTATATATTAAAATCATTATATATCAAAAGGGAAAGAAAAAAAATCCCTTTTTAATATTATACAGCTCAGTAGTGTGTGTGTGTGTGTTTGTTTAAGGGGGGGGAGGGGGCACAGAATACATTGGGGTCTCCAGCATTGTCATTTAAGTAAATAATTGCTTTTGTTTCTCTTTATATTTTTCATATCATTCTGGTATAATTGTTTTTGAATTAAATTGTAGACAATAGAAGTGTAAAAATGCTGGCACCATTTCTAGATTTGGAAATATGGTTCATCTATTTTGGAGTCAGCCAAGTTTACAGCGGGGGCTTTAAAAAGAATAACATTTGTAAAAAGCAATCTGAAACAAAAAATGCAGGGAAGTGAGAAAGAGGGGGGGAGAGAGAACAACATTACAACGAGTCAATGCCCATTTCACTTCATCAAGGTACGAGGGGGAAATCATAGAGTTATAGACCAATCCATCTTATGTCTCCAGGTGGGAAATTTCTAGATTTCATTGTTAAGGATAGAGTGACTAGAAAATTAAGAAACTTTGCAGTTGATCAGAAAAGGGAAAAAAAAAAGCTAGAAATCTGAAGCAAAGTCAAATAATACTGGAGAAGTTCATCAAGTTAGGCATCATCTAATGGTAACTCTTTTGTTCCTTGTGTGAAAATCATCTTCGGGGTGCAAGATTGACTCGTACTAGCAAATGGCTGTTTTCAGAGTGACACACAACATTTTACCATGGCTGTTATCACAATGCACTCAGAAAAATAATCCGTTTTCAATTGGAAAAAGCTGAATACATATCTATTATCAGGCCATTGATGAAAATAAGATTGGATTGCATGCCAACAAAACATCTACTTGATTATCATAGCTCTTAGACATAATCAGCAAAAGTTGAGAGATTTGCCTCAAATTCAAAATAGATGGCAGTATATATTCAAGACATTATTCCATATTTGCATTCAGAATCCTGATAGAAACCCCAAAACGTATTAACTTTGACCAAAAGCATTATTTTAAATGAGAAATGTAGCCTCCCAACAAAGGTCAACCAACATGTTGGGATCACTTTCAGCTCTGCTCGGATCTCATAGTTGGAGAAATAAGCTGAAATAGAAAACATAGAAAACATTGAAATTAGGTGCAGGAGTAGGCCATTCGGCCCTTCGAGCCTGCACCGCCATTCAATATGATCATGGCTTCACATTTAACCTTTTGATGGGACTACCGCCTCTGTGAAGATTCCCAAATTGTTCAAAATCTGCACAAATAACACCTCATATGAGATGAAAAAATTGGGGGCCAATGGAAGTTAAATATTATAAAAATATCTGTAGACACAAGAATAAGCAGATGATGGAACCTTGAGCAAAACTCAAAGTGCTAGAATAACTCAGTGGGTCAGGCAGCATCTGTGGAGGGAATGGATAGATGATGTATGGAATCTACACCCTTCTTCAGACTTTTATTAAAATACTAATCCAAGTGCAGACCCGTTGGTTTTTTCGAGAAGATGTGATTATACACAAACAAACACACACGCGAACAAACACACACACACATCCAAGATCAGACATTTAATAGGTGTATGATATCCTGTAAATTAAATCAAAGTGTACCTGGTAATATTCCTGTGATTGTCTCCTAAATTCATTTGAATCATACTGAGCCACAGCAACCACAATCTCACAGTTCTTAGCCACTCCTTTCATTGCATTTGCAAACTCCATCGGGCTGTTTCGGACAGCATCATCCCTGTGATTAAAAAAAATCGCATTTAGCCAACCTAATCCAGTATAATTACCAACGTCATGCTCCTGACAGAGTGGAAAATTGCACATATATCTGTTCAGAACATGCAGGACAAATCAAATCCACCAAATTACTCGATTATCAGCAAAGCAATGGAATTTGTTATGAACAGTGCAACCCAGCAGCGTTTATGGACCAATAATTGATTAATTGATGGCCTGTTTGGGTTTCACTAGGGCTACAGGGCTCTGGACCTCGTCATAATCTTGGCCCAAAAATGGACCGAAGATCTTAATTCCAGAAATGAAGTGGGATTGACAGCCCTGGACATTAAAGTAGTTTTTCACTGAGTGAGGCATCAAGGAGCTCTTGTAAAATCAAGGCTCGGGGAATTCAAGGAGTAAAGACACCAATGGTGATATTCATAATTCGCACAGAGGATAGTTGTGGTTCGAGGTCAATCCTGCCAGATATCACTGCAAGGGGACTCAGAACAGTGTCCCCGGGCCCAGCCAACTTCAGCTGCTTCATTCCATCATGTGATCAAAAACGGGGATGTTCACTGATGAATATGCAATACATTTTCATTCACAACTGAATGTCATGTCACTGTGAGCTAAGTGAGGGTTTGGCTTCAATGGGCCTTTCTGGCCAGCTGCAGCCTGGACTGTGGAAAATGGAGCCAAAATCTGGCGACTATTGCATATGGACTCAGTGGGCTGTTTCTATACAACGGGTACTTCATCGGGGATTGTCTTTATGTATAGCAGTAATCTCACTGGTCTATATGCAAAAAATATGTTTCACTGTACCTTTGGTACGCGTGACAATAAGAGAACCATTGAACTCAGAACATGAAGCATTCTACACCTGTCTGCAGCTAGATATGGATGCCAGATTCTGGCATGGGCTGATAAATAGCAAGAAATATTCTCACCACAAGTGTTAGGTGATGACCATCTCCACCAAGAAGGAGTCAAACCAACTCATATGTCAGGCTGTTATTCATCGATTACAGCTCGGCATTTAACACAATCATCCCCTCCAAGCTGGTTACCAAACTCGCAGAACTGGGTCTCTGCGCATCCCTCTGCAATTGGATCCTCGACTTCCTCATTCACAGACCGCAGTTTGTTCGTATTGGTGGAAATGTGTCAGCCTCGATAACAATCAGCACGGGAGCACCTCAAGGCTGCGTGCTCAGCCCCCTGCTGTACTCACTCTATACCCATGACTGCATAGCCAATCACAGTGCGAACTCCATCATCAAGTTCGCTGACGACACCACTGTTGTGGGACGTATCACTGATGGGGATGAGTCAGAGTATAGAAGAGAGATCGAGCAACTGTCCTTATGGTGCCAGCGCAATAACCTGGCCCTCAACACCAGCAAAACCAAGGAACTGATTGTGGACTTTGGAAGGAGTAGGAGGGGGACCCACAGCCCCATTTATATCAACGGGTCGATGGTTGAAAGGGTCAAGAGCTTCAAATGCCTGGGCGTGCACATCTCTGAAGATCTTTCCTGGTCCGAGAACACTAATGCAATTATCAAGAAAGCTCATCAGCGCCTCTACTTCTGAGAAGATTACGGAGAGTCGGTTTATCAAGGAAGACTCTCTCTAACTTCTACAGGTGCACATTGAAGAGCATGCTGACGTTGAATCGTGGCTTGGTTCGGCAATTTGAGTGCCCTGGAGAGGAAAAGACTACAAAAAGTAGTAAACACTGCCCAGTCCATCATCGGCTCTGACCTTCCTTCCATCGAGGGGATTTATCGCAGTCGCTGCCTCAAAAAGGCTGGCAGTATCATCAAAGACCCACACCATCCTGGCCACACACTCATCTCCCTGCTACCTTCAGGTAGAAGGTACAGGAGCCTGAAGACTGCAACAACCAGGTTCAGGAATAGCTACTTCCCCACAGCCATCAGGCTATTAAACCTGGCTCGGACAAAACTCTGATTATTAATAACCAGTTTCTGTTATTTGCACTTTACCAGTTTATTTATTCATGTGTGTATATATTTATATCATGGTATATGGACACACTTATCTGTTTTGTAGTAAATGCCTACTATGTTCTGTGTGCTGAAGCAAAGCAAGAATTTCATTGTCCTATACAGGGACACATGACAATAAACTCACTTGAACTTGAACTTGAACTTGATTGCCAAGTTATCCACCATCAACTTTCTGGAGGTCACCATCGACCAGAAACTCAACTGGTTCACCAACACACTTAAGGGCCTGTCGCACTAACGCAACTTTTCAGCGACTGTCTTCCACCTTCAAGCTCGAGGGCACTCGCCTGAAAAACCTCGAGCTGAATCGACCGTCAGCGATGAAACCGCGAGCTGGATCGGCCGTCAACACACACACACACACACACAAACACATCGCAAAGGCGGGGGCCAGGGAAAGTGGGAGTGCACCTAAAACAACAACCATGAAGCTTAACATCATCCAGGACAAACAGCCCGATCAATTGGTACTAATCCACCACTTTTATATCAATTCCCTTCACCACCCTTGCAACAGGTCAGCAGTGTGAACCCAGCATTTCAGTTACTCACCTAAGCCAATCCAACAGCCTCTTCTGAACATGCTAACACCAAGTCGGACGATGGCTTCAGGCGCATGGGAACACCATTACCTAGATATTCCCCACCAAGTCGCACACCATTCGGACTTGGAAATACATCGCCATTCCTTCATCGTCACAAGGGTCTAAATCCCAGCACTTTCTGATTGCATTGTGTACTTTCACCAGAAGTAGTTCAAGAAGGTGTCTTCCCACCCCTTCATGGGTAATACATGCTGGCTTTGCCAGCTGTTACCAGATCTCAAAAAATGAATGACTAAGTGAAAGTATCAGAATATCTGTACTGCACTACTATTGTCTGGTTATCTGTCTATTTATTTGTCTGTTTGCTATTTTATATATTCAAATTTTCATTGATTGAATCATTGAATTCATTTGTCTGTTTTATATATATATATCTATATACACTGAACTTTTTTTTGTTTATTATGGGTTTTACAGAGTAATATGTCTATATATGTGGGAAAGAATTGCAGATGCTGGTTTAAACCAAAGATAGACCCGAAATGCTGGAGTAACTCAGTGGGACAGTCAGCATCTCTGGAGAAAAGGAATGGGCGATGTTTAGGGTCGAGACCCTTCTTCAGACTGAAGAAGGGTCTCGACCCGAAACATCACCCATTCCTTCCCTCCAGAGAAGCTGCCTGTCCCGCTGAGTCAATATATTTATATATCTGTTGTGCTATAGCAAGTAAGAATCCCATTATACCGTTTCAGGACATATGACAATAAAACACTCTTGACTCTTTTACATTGGCACGTTCAGAAAGCTAAAAGTGGACAAGTCCATCTGGTAAGTGTGAAGCATAAGTAATGGAATCCTTACACTTTGTGCTGACAGTTTTATGTAGTATAAACAGGGAATTTACTACACAATTGCCTGTGCAATTGTCCTATGCAAATGTAATCAATTTCCACTAGCCGTGATCACTCGATGAACATACTCAGTCATCTGCAGGGGATGATTGACACTGGTGTAGACAATTGGACGGATATCGTAAATTCCACTGACAAGCAAAGCACCTGTGAAGATATTAAACATTGTATTCTTTATTGTGCCATCAAACAATGACCTAATATCCTTGCAATAATCCTTATGAAACAAGAATATCCTTCAAGCACCCAAAAATCTTGGTGAATTACATAAATAAATGACCGGGCCTGGTGTGTGTTGTGCATTAAATGTGTGTTTACCATAAAAAAACATCCCAATGATACATCTTCAGATTACCTGAGTGAACATTCTGTTAACAAGCAATCTGTAGGAAGGAACTGCAGATGCTGGTTTAAACCGATGATGGACGCAAAATGCTGGAGTAACTCAGTAGGACGGGCAGCATCTCTGGAGAAAAGGAACAGGTGATGTTTTGGGTCAAGACCCTTCTTTGTCTAACAAGCAATCTGTTATACTTACTGGTCAAAGTATAAACCTTTCTGCTAGGCCTGGTGGAAATGTTCACTGTAATCAATATTTGTGCACTTCAACATTTTATTCCACTTTTGTGCAACACTGGCTGAAAACTTAGCAAAGTGCATTGTGGCTAGTGCATGATAGGTGTTTTCAACTTAAAAAGAACCAAAACGTTGCCTATTTCCTTCGCTCCATAGATGCTGCTGCACCCGCTGAGTTTCTCCAGCACTTTTGCCTACCATTGTGTTGCATTTCATTTTATAAGGTAAAGCTATTCTCTGGAGAAGGCTTGTAGATAGTGGATACCCAAAATAGAAATGGATTTAATTCCCAGCATTGACATGACTCAACTTGTTGTACAAAAGAATTGATTAGAAACCCACTAATGATTGCTATTGAGGAACATGAGAAAAAAGGTTGCTTGAACTTCATGGTGTTTCCAGGCAGGGTGACAATTAAATTCAGTTCCCAAGAACTTTTCTCTTATTGTAATTGAAATAACTGAGAGTTTTTTTGAAAGAACACTTCACACAAAAGGCAGATTTAGTGGAAGTAAAGCAGCACTTGCCTTTGATATGAGGAGTAACATTGTACTCTGTCCAGTCCGTGCACAGCACCATAGCACCTAAATGTGCACCAGCAGAATGCCCACAGACGTAAACGCCACTGAAAGGCAGTCAAAGAGAGACTTACAGTCTTCTGTGAGATGTCTCCAAAATGAAAACAATAAATTCCTCCCATCCCTACTTGTAAAAAAGAAAACTTTATTCAGGAAGCAGTGAAACTGCAAGTTTCCCTCCAGAAATAATGCCGACTTCTTTCCCAACAAACCACACTTCGCTCTGCCGTTCTGATTAATCTGGGTGACCATACTGAATTTTATCACGCATTCTTTTTAAATGGAAAATATCTAAACAGTAATTTTAGTGTCTAAATATTCGGAACACATTTCAGTGGGGAGTGAAACATAGGGCTTATTCCCTCTTACCCGTTACTCTTAATAACGAAAAAATATTTACTGGAATTGGCTAAATTCTCTCCCCCTCCAGGTTTCACAGTATGCTTCACAATGTAAAGAAAACCCAATTAAGTAATCAACATTTTCTTAAAGTAACTCCTTACAGTTATCAAAGGCTAACTAACTACCCTTGCATAATTTATGTATCAAATCAATAATTTTCATATTGACGAGTTTAAGTTGATTGCCTTAGAAAATATGGTCATGTTGAACACATTGACTGACTTCAACTTTCACACTGCTCCACTGGATTGATCCTTCAAATTAAGACTGAACTCTTTTGTGGTTAAGTGCCACAAAATAATTACAGCACAGAAACAATTCTCCCACCACAATAGTTCCATAGTTATGTTCATAGTCTACGAGGACTTCTTCTGAAACCTGGCATCATGTTCAGATATCACGGGCCAAAGGGCCTGTTCTTGTGCTGTACTGTTTAGTGCTCTATACTTTAGGTAACATTTTGGCAGATCTTACCTCACGGCAGAATACTGCTGTATAATGTAGGCCACACTACGCCGGACCTGAGAAAGAATCAAGTCCATGTTACCTGAAAATGAAGAAAATAAATGTCTTCACATTTTTTGTATTGGAATTGGAATTTATTTTGCTTACTGTTTTTTAAATAGCGGGAAAACAGGTCATTTTTCAAAGCTAGGATAATCTAACATTTACGGAGTTGATTAAAGTGGAACAATGAATGGGAACTTAACAAGTTCACGTTATAGGACTAGAATTAGGCCATTCGGCCCATCGAGACTACTACTCCTAATTCTATTTTCCTGCCTTCTCGCCATAATCCATGACACTCGTTCTAATCAAGAATTTGTCTACCTCTGCCTTAAAAATATCCACTGACTTGGCCTCCACGGCCCTCTGTGGCAATGAGTTCCACAGATTAACTACCCTCTCTCCGACTAAAGAAGTTCTTCCTCACCTCCTTTCTAAAAGAGCGCTCTTTAACTTTAACAACTTACTTTAATTGAAGCAGTAGAGATCATTTTCAATAAACATAGCTTAATGACTGACTTTTTAAGTTTCTAGTTTAAAGCTGAATTCTGAACTTCTTGCAAGACTGATATTTCAGTTAATTGGGTAGCAATCCAAGTTAGTTAGCTTCAGGTTTTAAAAATACATAGACATCTGTAATAAAATTTCACAGTTGGTCTCCTCGATTATTCCATACACATATTGTCTATATTAATATTACTTAGGTGGCTGTAACTTTGTATCATACTGTGTTTGGTAAGATGCCTGTCAAAAGGTTGAGGTTGTTTTGCTATTAGATAGTAAATTCTCAATTGCAACTTGACGTTTGATATCTCTTTATTTCGCACTAGAAATTCTGCAAATGTTCCCTTCAATTAGTACTTCATTAAACTGCTCATTAATGCCTTTACCAACTCTGGTTTCAGCTTCCCCCAATACTCTTCTTCCAAAATTTCCAAGTTGTGCAATGTGTTTACAAGACCTCTCCGACGTTGGTCACTTCTCCTGAACTATTTCTTACATGGCTTGGTATCCATTTCTGACTCAGAATGTTTTGTTTTCCAAGTGCAATCCTCCAAGATGGCTGCCCTTCTCCATTTCTTATCTACTGTTTACATTGCTCCACCATTGCCATTGGTTTCATTAAGCAGGATTTCCACTCTGGAATTCCCTCCCAAAACCTCTGTCTCCTTCAAGAGATCGCTTAAATCTTTCTCTTGACTAAGCTTTTTGTCATCTGTCCTAGTCTTTACTTACATGGCTTTGCATATCATTGCATTTGATGAAGGGTAAAAGATACAGATGGGATTGCAAGGAAATTGTTTTACTCAGAGTGGTAAATCTGGAAGTTGCTGCCTCTGACCCTGGGCGAAAACAGTTAATAATGGCTTTCAAAGGCTCTGGATCAAAGACAACTTACAAGACTGAAATGGGACTGAATATATGTCTCTAAAGGGAGCTGGAGAAATTTGATGGTCTTCTATGCTCGAACAATTTTTTTTTTTATTTATTTTTTTTTTTATTTATTTAAATTATTTATTCCGAACAAGTAAAGACATCAAAGACATTAATAGTAACAAAATCGAAATTATCAAACAATTGGACATTACAATCAATATTTACAAGCAATGAAAAGAACAAAAAGCAAATTTCCAATGTCCAACTCTGTGTCTGTACAAGCTCGAAAAGGAGTGAGAAGAAGAATAACTTATTAAATCTCACCCCTTTTCCCCAACACTTCTACCATATTTAAAAATCAATTAATTAATAATAATAATAATACTACCCCAGGCAATTTCCCATAATACCTACAGACATATATATACATACAACTATTATACACATACAAACTTCATATATGAAGTAACCAAACATAAGTAAACAATTGTAAAGCAATAGATAAACATTAACCCCCACTTGTCAACCATCCCCTCCATCCCGGTACCCCTTGAAAATTATTTTTTTATATATCATTTTAAAATGATTCATGTTTGTACATTGCTTTAATTCCTCGTTCAATTTGTTCCACACTCCCACTCCACAAACCGAAATACAAAAGGTTTTTCTAGTCGTACGGACTCTTTGTTTCTTAAAATTAAATATTCCTCTTAAATTGTAACTCCCACACGCTCGTTAAATAATTTTTGAATGTTTCCAGGTAAATTTTTATTTTTGGCCCTAGACATTATCTGAGCTGTTTTGAATGTAACCAAATCTTCTAATTTTAATAATTTTGACTCTAAAAATAATGGATTCGTATGACCCAGATACTTGGCATTATGTATAATACGAATTGCTCTTTTTTGCATCATGGTTAATGAGTGTAATTCAATGATTCTATGAAGGTGGAATATAAATGCAAGCTGCTATTGTTCAGGACCTACTCAGATCAATTGTCATTGTCCCAGGCGCCATCTTGTTACTCTTGTTAGATTCACATTCAAACTTTATTGTCATTGTGCAGTGTACAGTACAGAGACAACGAAATGCAGTTAGCATCTCATTAGAAGAGCAAGATAGAATATGAGCAATGATAAATATATATACGTGCATACAGTCATAGTAGTGCAGTTTTTTTTTCCTGGTGGAAGGAGTGTCCGGGGGGGGAGGTGATTGGCAATCACCGAGGTACAGTGTTGAGTAATGTTACAGCCGCTGGGAAGAAGCTGTTCCTGGACCTGCTGGTCCGGCAACGGAGAGACCTGTAGCGCCTCCCGGATGGTAAACAGTCTGTGGTTGGCGTGAGAGCAGTCCTTGACGATGCTGAGTGCCCTTCGCAGACAACGCTTGCTTTGGACAGACTCAATGGAGGGGAGTGAGGAACCAGTGAAGCGTTGGGCAATTTTCACCACCCTCTGCAGTGCTTTCCGGTCGGAGACAGAGCAGTTGCCATACCATACTGTGATACAGTTGGTAAGGATGTTCCCGATGAAGTTCACCAGAATCTGAGGAGCTAGATGGACCTTCTTTAGTCTCCTCAGGAAGAAGAGACGCTGGTGAGCCTTCTTGACCAGAGTTGAGGTATTGTGGGTCCAAGAGAGTTACTCTTGTTTTTATAGATTAGAGGATTATTTTATAGATCGGAATACTGGAGTCAACGTTCAACTGGGAAGTCGAGATCTTGCATATATAATATTTACAAAATATAATATGTAAAAAAGAATATGAAAGAATATGAAACAAATAGAATAAGATTAATTAGAAATAAAGTACAATAAAAGCTATAGAGGGGGAAATAACTAATAAAGAGAATTGATGCTTAATTTTAGCTTTTATTGCCTGAATTCATCTTTACAGTAATTTGGTACTGTTGTGATACCTATTTTGGTAATTTTAGTAACTATCCCGTACCGAAGGCACTGTGAAATGTTTGTTTGTTTTTTTGCGGAAGGAGTGACATAAAAGTTTCAAAATCTAGAACTTGAAAATATAAAAAGCATGACTATCAGTCACTGAGCTGCACTTACCTTTTGGTGCAAGTACATAGTCCACAGCAACGACAATGACTCCAGCTTTAACTAGTGGGGGCACCATAAAACCAGACAATTCTTTACTGCAAAGAAAATACGTAAACTGGATTAAATGTGTGGTATCAGCGAACTAGTGTAATGATGTGCAAAGAATACCATAAAACCATTTATATACTCTGGGGCTATGAAATCCAGACTATAAAGACCCATCAGCCATTTCTACCATTTCTAATTTCATGGTACAGGTACTGAAGTTTCGGAATGAGTTTATATGTTACAGAGCTATCGAGCGAGGACATGCCTAGGTAGAAATTAGTTTGCCTGTTCAAAACTAGAGTAAAATCATTAAGGTAGAGACACGTCATTGCCAGAGATCGTCTCAGATTTTGGCTTGTAGAAATACCTGATGGTATTCAGGCCCTGCCACAATCACCTGGCATCCATTTGATTCAGTTTGTTTTAGACCTCTTTCGGCATTCCCAATAGCCTTGCACAAATCATAAATAGTCTTTGAATACAGTGCAGAATCATCCCTCTTGAAACTCCCACTTTAACTCGGTTTCGTTCTCCACAGATTTTCAGTAATTTATAGAGAATAGAACAGTACGGCAAAGGAACAGATCCTTCAGCCCACAATGTCTGTGCATAACCAGATGCCAATTTGGGTTTGATTTCAAATTTCAAGCATCTGCAGAAGTTTGCTTTTGGCCACCAGTACCATTGTAATTATTCTCAACGTTTGAACACCATAGCACCATTGGGTAAAGGTTCAACACAACTAAAGGATTATTTTTACGGTATCTCTTTGTTTGATTGTGTTGCAAATGGACTTGAACAATCCTTTGAGTGTCACATTCTCCACTTGCTGATCTGTCACATAAAAAGGCATCAGAAAACAAAGTGGGCATGCAGTACATTGGTATTGACAGAGCAGGAAGAAACATCAGAAGAGCTTTAATATAGATTAGTTCAGCACGGTTTTTCAGAACTCACCTCAGCATCGTCCAATATCCCCCGTGAATGTAGATGAGCAAAGCTGAAGCTGCAGTTATTTAAAAAAATTAGATTTAGGTACTTGTTTTTTCAGCCATGTTTTCTCAAGATCAACATCATGAATGATTTATTAATATTAAATTGCAGTGTCGGGGCATTGGTATTTACAAACTCCATAGCAGCAGATGCATTTTTATATTTGCTGATACATTAAGATTAACATACATTTCGACCACTAACACTTTATTTTAATTATTTGTTGTTGTCTAGTTTCCTCTCCATCTACGTTTCTGAACCAGAAGGTGGGCAAATAGAAAAGTAGATCTTGGGAATAGGCCCGTTCAGCTGTATCCACCCATCACTCACCAGGCTTTGTCTCATCCTCACCTCTCTTTTCCAGCGTTCTCCCCCCTAGTTCTATCAGTCTGAAGAATCGTTCTGTCCATTCCCTCCACGGATGTTGCCTGACCCGCTGAGTATGTCCAGCAGTTTATGTTTTGCACAAGATTCCAACATCTGCAGTTCTTTGTATCTCCAATGTTTAAGAAAACCTGATTTTTGCCACTAATTTCCTCAGCAAGTTGATTTTGAAAAAATTAATGAAGAAATGAGTGCTGCTGCCGAAGTCAACAGTGGAAAAGAGAAGAATCAATAATGGTTAAAATTATCTCGGATTGTTGGTTACATTAGCACAACCTCCTTAGATGCTCAGATTTCACAGGCTCTTCAGCCAAATCTTGGTTATAACACAGAACGGAGAACAATTCAGCACAAGAACAGGCCCTTCAGCCCATAATGTTTGTGCTGAACATGATGCCAAGATATCGTATCTACCTGTGCATAATCCATATCCCTCCATTCCCCGTATATCCATATGCCTTTCCAACAGCCTCTTAAATGCCACTATCATATCTGCCTCAACCACCAACCTTGGCAGCGTGTTCCAGGCATTTACCACCCTGTGTAAAAAAAGTTGCCCTGCACATCTCCTTTAAACTTTGCCCCTCTCACGTTAAAACAATGCCCTCTGGTATTTGATTTTTTTTCCATCGCAGGAAAAAGGTTCAGAATTTCTACCCTATCTATTTCTCTCATAGTTGGTGCACAGCTTCACCAGGGCCAGGATATCTTCTGCTATCATTGACCAACAAAAGAACTAATCATAAGGACCTTCAGATGACACCTCCTTCAATCTTGCATTTCTTTCATTAATCTCGCAGCCTGTAACTACGTGATGTTATTTGAATTCTGATTCTCCATCCACTGTTAAAAGTGAGAGGGTGCTCTGCACTGTTCAACAGCTATTGGAAAGCCTAATCAAGAGCATGGGCAGGAATTGAAATTGGACTATTTTAAGGAGAATAATCCTAACCTTACACATTATACCCTCCTACACATCATCAACATGATTGGGGTGGAGGAGAACCATCCCTGTTGGCTTCCCACTCCCACTACTAAGCAAGTACATTACTTCAAAGATAGACACAAGAAGCTGGAGTAACTCAGCGGGATAGGCAGCAACTCTGGAGAGAAGTAATGGGTGGCATTTCAGTCTGAAGAAGGGTCTCGACCCGAAACGTCACCCATTCCTTCTCTCCATAGACGCTGCCTGTCCCGCTGAGTTACTCCAGCTTTTTGTGTCTATCGTCGGTTTAACCAACAATTGCAGTTCCTTCCGACAAATAAATTACTTCATTGCACTGGAGGTTCGGTAGCTGGATGCAGCCAGTGTATCTAATATTTCCTCCCAGCAAGAAGCTTCTTAAGGCTCTACTTCTGAGGTATTTTATACGGAAAATAAGCTCCAGAAGCCTCTCTAACCTAAACAATGGTCCAGACTCAAGACATCACCTATCCATGTTTTCCAGAGATGCTGCCTGACCCACTGAGTTACTCAAGCACTTTGTCTCTTTTTTTCATTAACCTTTAACAAGCTTTTATTACATAAAATATTACATTTTCATTGTATTGAATGCATGTAGTTTACACAAGGAGCACGAAACACCATGTTTAATGGGTGATTACAGACAGGGACCTCAAAGCCAAATTCACTGATTCACTGAGAGAAAATCTTTATGTGCATTATGTGCCTGTTGTTGACTTTCTCTTTGGCTTTTTACCGATGTTAACAGTGAATTTGCTCATGGCCTCAGACAATCCAGCAAAAATTTTGGATTAATGTCATTGACAGAAAGTGACCTAAATTTAATTTGGAAATGAGAATTGACAATAGTCATATTGACAAGAGTTCACAGCCTATGGTGACAAAGGAGTTGTTTGCTACTTGTCTTATTTAATTTGCTCAGTGTGTTACATGCTGCACCAGTAGAGTGTTATTAATTTGCAACTTAACCAAACGCAGGCAGGTGGAACCAGTGTAGATGGGGCATGTTGGTCAGCATGGGCAGGTTGGGTCGAAGGGCCTGTTTCCATGCTCTATGACTCTATGACTCTCTAACCTACCAGGATCACTGAGAGTTTTGTAGATAAAATTCATGTAACACTTATGGTGATATATCATAAATATGGTGAAGAATCATAAACCAGCTAATTTGGATTTCAGCGTGGATTCCTGAGTCTGATTTCTGATATATAGAATTCAAAGAATATTTAATTGATAAGCCTTTTAACGACTAAAACAAATCAAGGTATTGATTCATAATCACAGTTTATGTATTTTACTGACCAAAATATAGCTGGTATCGCATGATCTTAACCTCTTGACTTTCTCCAAATCACACCATGAACTTTGTTTTTGTCCACAGGATACAATAACACAGCTAGTGGAGCTGCTGCCTCACAATGCCAGAGTTCGATCCTGACCTCAGGTGTTGTCTGTGTGAAGTTTGCTCGTTCTGTTCCTGTATCCAAGCTGTATTCTTCAATTCTTTCAATTCAATTCCATTTCTCAACAGGCAATAAAGGTTTAGGTAGTACACTCTGAGCAAAAATGTGTTCATATAATGTATGGGTATCTATAAATTGTATTGAAACAGATTCTGATGCTGACCCAGGCAAATGCTGACACATAGAAAATAGCCAATACATGGCAAATAACTAATCTTGAGCCAACTTTTATACTTCAGCCAACACCAATGACTGGTTGGCATGCAGCAGAAGCTTTACACTGTTCCTTGGTACATGTGACAAACTAAACTAATCACTAAAACAGATAGGCTTCTTATTATCACATTGCTGCTTTGGGAGTTGTTGTGCTAATATTGTCTGCCATGTTTCTTTTATTATAACAGTGACTACTTTCAGAAAGCACCTCATTAATTTGACACTGCTTTAGACTGCACATGGATAGTAGTATCTATGCAAATCAATTATTTAGATCTACATACAGTGACAATGCTTTATAGACTGCTGGACCAGAGATGACTGTGTAACCCTCTCATCATTAAAATTTTGTGGCCACATTCCTGTAAGTGACCAAAAAATATTTTTGTGCATATAGTTTGATGGTAATATGCACTCCATGAAAATGTGTCTGCTTTTATTCGAAAGATGTGGCTCTTTGCTCTTTAGACATTGATTTCAGAATATATTGTTTTATTTGTGCGCTGGAGAGATTGCTGTAAGTCGCAAACTCAGCCTCATCTCTGGTTCATTGATGATGTGTTGTCAGTAAATACTCTTGTTTCTTTTTTTCCATACAGATCTGTAGGATTCAATGTTTGATTTCATAACTCATCTCAGCCTGGAAAAGATAATGTTGTTCAGGAAAAATGGCCAAATAGACCACTGTCTATTCTGACTATGCAGGAATATATCCAGGCACCCACCACTCTATGTACAAAAACTTGTCCTATACATCCCCATTAAACTTTGCTCTCACTTTAAAGCCATGTCCTCTAATATTTAATATTACCCCGCCAACAGTCTGTCCCTTCCTTCTTTGTTGTTTGTTTTTATGTGTTAAATGTATGTTTTTAGTGTTATTTAGCTTGTTTTATGTGGGGGGGAGTTGGGGAAATCTTTTAAAATATCTTACCTCGACGGAGATGTGATTTATTTCCGTATCGTATCTTCATCCGCATTGGGCCTAACATCAAGAGGTTGGCGGCCTTTGCTGGAGACCAATGTCGAGAGCTCCACCGCGGGGGCCTGCGGACTTTTGGCATCACGGAGCTCACGGTCTCTGGTTAAAGACTGTGTTCCATCACAGTGAAGAATGTGTGGAATCCGCTGTGGTGGATGTTTATGTTACCTTTTATGTAGTTGTGTGTCTAGTTGCTTTTTTTTTAGTATGGCTCTATGGTAATTCGAATTTCACTGTACCTTAATTGGTACATGTGACAATAAACTGACCTTGAAACCTTGAGATAGATTAGCCATGATTGAATGGCGGAGTATACTTGGGCCAAATGGCCTAACTCTGCTCCTATTACTTATGATCTTACGTCAGAAGAGGCGAGTGGAAAAAATTGGCAGCTAAAAGATGGCTTTGTAAATGCAGTTCACGATACACAGTTCATGACACATTCATGCCCACAAAGTCATAGCATGATTTATAAAAACGACAACAGCAGGCATTTGATAAAGATAGACACAAAATGATGCCTGACCCATTGAGTTACTCCAGCATTTTGTGCCTATCTTTGCAGCATTTGCAGTTCCTTTTTATTACACTGGGTATTTAATAAGAATGCACTAAGATAACTCTACTGTTGGAATATGTTGCTGGACAAACCTGTTGATGGGGTTGGAGGGAGATATATGTCTAACTTCTCACATTCCCCTTGTCCGTAGGCTTCATCTAACTTTGTATGAGCTTCATTGCGACCTTTCATGGTGCCTGAAGGGTAATAAAAGGAACATTTCTATTCTTTCACTCATTCTGTTTACGCTAAATGGCTCAATTCTACAACTTAATAAATTCAGATTTTTTCTCAATAATTTGATCAAAATTAAGTAATAATAATTAGTGAAAGGATGCTTTTCAGACTGGAGGGAAGTGTGCGGTAGAGTCCCCACATGTGGATACCCGGAAATTGGTTTGGTGAGCTGTGAGGAGGATACGTGGACCTTAAACTTTAGAGATACAGCGCAGAAACAAGCCTTTTGGCCCACCTCTCTTTTCCAGTGTAGGTGGACCTGCAATCACCCCATACACTGGCACTATCCTACACATTCTACTCGGGACAATTTACCGAAGCCAATTAACCTACTAGCAAAGTAGCAAAGACGTGTGAGATTGTAGTTTAATTGGCTTCTGTGTATTGTTCCTGGTGCGTAGGATAGAATTAGTGTATGGATGACTGCTGGTCGGTATGGACACGGTGGGCCAAAGGGCCTGTTTCCATGCTGTATTTCTAAATTAAACTAATTCCAAAGAGTCATGACCTTCTGAGGGAAGAAATTCTTCTTCATCTGCACCTGAAATGGACAATCCCTTATCTCCCATCACTCGCAACACCCACCTTGTCCAACCTGCCACAATCTTATACGTTTCAACAAGATCATCTCTCATTCTTAAAAATTCCATGAATGTAGGTCCTATCTGCTCACCCTTTCTTCTTGAACGACTTCACTCAGCCAATTTCCAATTTGCCTAGCTGTCTTAATTCGAGGTTAAGGAGATCATATGTGATCCAGGATAACCCAGCCAATGTACGATGCTGGCAATCCTATTTGGCCTACAGGTGACTGATCCACAGGTATGGAGTGTTCCCTAAATGACCACCTACAATAGGTATGGTCTTGCCAGCAATGCCTTCAACCTGATACCAATTACACTGAAGAAAATGCTCAAATCGTATTTGGTGAAAACCCACGAATGTAATGTAATAATAATAATATCAGCGTCATTCTAAGAAACTGCAGGAGATTTGGTAAAGGAACTAACAATATTAAATAAAATAAACTAAGGAAGTCAAAAATCTTTTCTCTGCTGTTGACTACTCTACAGAAACAAACCAGGCGGCATGGTGGAGCAGTGGTAGTGTTGGTGCCTTACAGTGTCAGAGAACTGGGTTTGATCCTGACAACTGGCGCAGTCTGTGCAGATTTTGTGCATTCTCCCTGTGACCGTGTGGGTTTTCTTCAGGTGCCCTGGTTTCTTCCCACACATCCGAAGGTGTGCAGGTATTTAGGTTAATTGGCTTCTGTAAATTGTCCCCATTGTATAGGATAGAACTAGTGTGCGGGTGATCGCTGGTCGACGTGGACCAAAGGACAGTTTCCACCCTGTATCTCTAAAAATAAAACTAAAACTAAAACACACAGCTATTCGTGGTGGTTTGTCATTGACATAATATATACCAAAAGCAATAGATTTGATGCTACAATGCTTAAAGAAGTACATGCCCAATGTTACCAGACACTTATATTACACATACATAACTGTGAATTGCAATATGCATCCATTGAATAGCTAACCTTTGGTAAGTTCTTTGATGTGAGATTCTATTACCGCAGATCTGTCCATACGGTGTGACCAGCAACTGGGAGAGTACTCCTTTTCCAGTTCCTACACCAAATAAATGTGCAAACAAATATAGTTATTGCACCTAAGCACGTGAGATGGTCAAGCCGTTTGACTCTGAATACAGTTATGTTGCTATTATCTGCAAAAGTAATGATTTTCAATCATAGTTTATTTGGTTTATATGAAACAAATCCCCAATTCAACTGTATTTTACTTTTAGATTAATAAGTAAAATTTAAAAAAATATGAAGTCAGTACATAAACGTGAAGTACAAGTGTTGGAACCACACGTATATAACATCTCAAACCTAGCTGTCTTAGTTAAGGGTAAAGGAGATCATATGGGTCCATAACTTCATTTAAACTCTTATGAAACATGGCTGGATGCTGGTTGATCACACACAAATTTCAGGAAACTTTAAACTTATATGCTTTCGAGACTTGAACTACATACAGCATATACTACAAGGCACTAGGAAAATACCACCAATGCTATCTCTGTAAACTTATCTGTGTTCATTGCAAAAGAAAATGGACTAACAGTAGTATCCCCTTCCACAACAAAGCCAACCATATGAAGCCCTAGCTATAATCAGATATCAGCATCGGGCACGTCATGTTATTGATACCAGACTTCCAAACCGTGTGGCCTCACTCTGGCAGTGAAGGGAGGCCCAGGACAGAAAAATCAGTGTGGGAAAGGGAACATCTTTTCTCGCCTCCAGCTCTACAAGGACAAGGACAAACAGACTTAAAAACAGTTTTTACCCCACTGCTATAAAAGCACTAAATGTAGCTGCCAAGGAACGCAGGGGCGATACATACTAAGGGACTGTGGTACACTGTGAAATCGACAGAAGGATGTAGGGCTGGGTGTTTATGCGTGCTATTTTCATGATATTTATTTTAGTTGTTTATCTTTTTTAAATATTTTACCTTGTATGTATCGTTAGCTTTTAGAAATGTTTGAATGGTGCACTGACTGGCCGACATTTTTAAATTTTGTTGTACATGGTTCATGTTACAATGACAATAAAGAAACTATTCTACTATTTTCACCTCCCGCTCCTCCCACCCCCTACTTTCAGTCTGAAGAAGTGGCCCAACACGAAACGTCACCTATCCTTTTTGTCCAGAGATGCTGCCTGACCTGCTGAGTTACTCCAGCACTTTGTCTGTCTTTGGTATACACCGGCGTCTGCAGTTCTTTGTTTCTACACGATGATTGTTGGATTGCCGGTCATGTTGCTGCCATGGCCACTGGAGGGGGCAGTGAAATAGCTGGTGGGCCTAACATGTCTGCCTTGTGAAACTTGCTACATTTCCACAATGGAGACCTTGGGAGCATGCCAAGTATTTTTGCTTCGGTGATACATGTTGCTATTTTAATCGTGTAAATACTATTCACCGAGCAGGAGAGATCTCGGATTTCTTGTGTTATTTTTAACTTTTGTTTACTCGATCTGATCACGTCTTGCTTCGAGCAAAGGACAAGGAGTTCCAAAACATCCTGACGTGGAATACGGATCTGTGTCCAGGAACCGTAAAATTCCACCCTAATTGGGCACGGTGCAACATGATGAAATATAGCAACTTAATATAATATTCCTGATATATTGTCACCTCCGAGCAGTGTCACGTTCACTTCTCTCTCAACATTTCCCTTCACTACGATGCTCGAGTTAGACGACGCTCGAGTTAGAGCATATTGGGTGTTGTTGCCGTTCAAGATCCTGGACTCAAGGGTTGACAGCACAGGGAAAGGCCATTCAATGCATTCTATCAAAAAATGGACGTTTACTGCAAGTTTTTTCCCCAGTTTCTACCTTAAATTTAGTTTAGTTTAGAGATACAGCGTGGAAACAGGCCCTTTGACCCACTGAGTCCGCACCAACCAGCGATCCTTGCACATTCAACAGCGATAAGACAGAATTCCTCCTCATAGGCTCCAAAGCCACACTCAGCAAAATCAATAACCCCATATCTCACTGACCTCCTCTCCCCCTACCAACCCTCACGGTCCCTCAGATCCACATCAGCCGGTCTCCTCTCCATCCACAAGTCCATCCTCCGCAGTTTTGGGGACAAGCCTTCTCCAGGGCAGCTCCCAGGCTCTGGAACTCCCTCCCCCAACTGATCCGCAATTCCGTGTCCCTCACCATCTTCCAGTCCCGCCTCAAGACCCATCTCTTCACCTCTGTCTATCCTTAGCCCCACGCCCCCTCCCTTTTCATCTATGCATTAATTGCCTCATATTGTGTTTTGTATTGAATTCTGTCTTTACTTTGTGTACTAGTCATGTCTCTACTATTTATTTCATTCCCCTTACATGTTTTTCCTCTACCTGCTAAATTTTTGTAAGGTGTCCTTGAGACTCTTGAAAGGCGCCCATAAATAAAATTTATTATTATTATTATTATTATTCACACTATCCTACATACTAGGTACAATTTACACTAATACCAAGTAATGTTCAGTTACTGTTTAAATTCAATCACGGGTTCTGATATAACCACCCTTTACAGTGAGTTCCTTTTTTCTCTCAAATCCCTTCTAATTAAAATTGAATCTGAATCTGAATCTGAATCTAATCCTTTTACCAATTAAGTCCATGCCTCGGAGTAATTGTCCTTTCATTAAAGGAAAACAAATAATTCCCATCGTCTCCTAATTTTAATTACCTAAAGTCGAACACCTTTCAGTTTAACTTCAACCGATATAGTTTCATAATCGTAATTCTTTGGTCCCGAGTGGAACATAAAATATAGTCAAATCAACTTTATTTGTCACATGCACATACAAGATGTACAGTGAAATGAAACAGTGCAGCACAGGAACGGCCCCTAAGGCCCATAATGTCCGCACCAAAGACGTCGTCAAGCTAAACTAATCTCATTTACAAGCACATGATCTATATTCCTTTCCCAACTATTTACCTATCCAAATGTCTTTCCACCCTGTCTGTGTGAAAAAGTAACCCTTCAGGTTCCTATTAAATCCTCCAACTTGCAAAGAGGTAAAAGATACTGTGGCACAGTCTCAACAAAGAACAGGTGAATCATTCTTTTACCATTCATGTCCCAATCAAAGTGACATAAACAGGATATCATGTTGCTTTTGAGGGATCAACAGTGCACAGATTGGTTCAGTCTTTCTTTTCTTACATCAGCGGTCCCACTGAGGATAGTTTGGACAAAGAAAAGCTGTTCCAAATATGAGGAAAACTGGTTTTGGATAAGAAAGGCAGGAAAGACAAGAGGGCGATCTGTTTATGCGGCAAAGGTGACAGCAGCTGAAATGAACGATGATTTCAGACTGATATTGGATAAGCACTTGAGGGAAACAAACTTACATTCATATAGGAAGAGAGTGGGGGACTGAGCTGGGCTGGATGAGCCTGCGAGGGTTCTACCTGTCATATAATAACCCACTACACTCCACGCAGCCTCGGCAAGGCCGCCAGCACATTCAAGAACCGTTCTCACCCCAGTCACTCCCTCTTCTCCCCTCTCCCATCGGGCAAGAGGTACAGAAGTTTTAAAACGCATACCTCCAGATTCAGGGATAGTTTGTTCCCAGCTGTTATCAGACAACTGAACAGTCTTCTCATCAGCTGTAGAGTGGTCCTGACCTCCCATCTACCTCTGTCTGAAGAAGGGTCTCAACCTGAACTGGCACCTATTCATTTTCTCCAGAGATGCTGCCTGACCCGCTGAGTTACTCCAGCATCTTGTGTCCATCTCCCATTCACCTCATTGGAGACCTTTGGCCTATTATCAATCGGACTTCAATGTTATATCTTGCACAAAATATTATATCCTTTATCTGTGCACTGCGGATGGCTTGATTATATTTGTGTATGGTCTTTTCTTTGACTATATAGCATACAAAACAAAAGCTTTTCAATGTCCAATAATAAACTAAGCTAAATGAATGCTTCATTATCCGTGAAAGAGTTGGGATGACCGGAGGCATTGAAATGCAACCCCGATAAATGATTTCTGTCTTGAGATGAAAGATATGAGAAAAAAAATTGACTGACCTCTTTATCCATTTTCTTCCAAGAGCTCATTCTGCCAGTTATCTTAGATCCCTGAAATCTGTTCCGGAGTGGAATCGTCAAAGGAATTAAAATAATTACTGTAGCAGATGTACTGATGAGCAATTGATAGCATTTCTTTCCAAAAGACACTTTTAGCTGAGTATAACAATAATATACATTCATCCAGTCAAATGTATCACTTCAAACATTTGTATGGTTTACGTCATTACTCTGCTGATAGCAGAGGTTTTTATAAACTTCCTATAAAATAAACCTTACTGCTTTCTCCCAGCAACTCAAGTACGCCCATCAATGCATGTTTTAATTTTTAACACCTTAAATGTCAATTAGTATCATCAGTCGTACATCCCTCAAAATCATGTTCATGTCATAGGAGCAGAGTTAGGCCATTCAGCCCATCGAGTCTACCCCCCCCCCCCCCCCCCCCCCCCCCATTCAGTCATGGCTCATTTATCTTTCCTTCTCAACCCCATTCTCCTGCCTTCTCCCCATAACCCTTGACACCTTTACGAATCAAGAATCTGTCAATCTCGGCCTTAAAAACACCCAATGACTTGGCCTCCACAGCTGTCTATGTGGAACCCATCCAATGACTATCTTCCTTAATCATCTTCCCAACCATCTCCTCACATCAACTGCCTCAATTCCATCCCCACTCCCTCTGATATTATGCCTGCCCCCCATCTTGTCATCTCTCCAACCCAATACTGATGTTCTGCTTAATTCCAGATTTGTTAGTCTGACTCCTAATAATCTTCGTGACTCCTATGTACAGCATGGAAACAGACACTTAGACCGAATCGGTGCCAACCTGCGATCCCCGTAGTATCCTACACACGAGGGACAATTCACAATCTTTACTGAAGCCAATGAACCTACAAACCTGTACGTCTTTGGAGTGTGGGAGGAAACCGGAGCACCCGGAGAAAACCCACGTGGTCATGGGGAGAACGTACAAACTCCGTACAGACTGCACCTGTAGTCAGGAGCGAACCCAGGTCTCTGGCACTGTAAGGCAGGAACTCTACCACTGCACCACTGTGCCCATAATCTTACAGCATACCCCCCCCCGGCTCCATTGAACAAATACCTTTGAATTAAGGCAAAAGAAAGTTCAACCTGGAGCAGCAAGCACTAAACTAAAAATTGTGATTTCAAGCAAAGAAATTAAACTATAATTGCAAGCTTTAGATTTGCTCTTACCAGACAACTGTGCTTAGCTTGTTGAACTTTGAAATCCAAAGCAATGGAATGTTTAGGAACCACATGTCATTGGTGAATATTTGTTCAAATAAAGCTGTTCAAAAGTCACGATCATAATGATAAGACTGTCCTGAGCAGATAACACGTGGAAAAGGCTACACTGCAAACTGCGCCAAACCACCAGGGCGGATTTAAATGAAGAGAGGTTCTAGGCTATTCCACTTGTGAGGCCCCTCCCAGACGAGAGGAAGTGTCCGCCATGTGCAGCCGAGCGTGGCCAATGAGATAAGGGCTGGAAAGCTGCGCTTTTTATTTATTGCCAGTGCTAGTGTTGAGTTATCGGCTTAAAACACTATTATTCTAAAATGGAGGGCAAGGAAAATTACTGAAGTGTTGTTTAGAGACTACAGTGCGTTGTGACACCATATGTGAGAAAGGCCTATGACAGTGTCAAAAATATTATGCACCAGGCTCGTACAAAGCTTTTCAAAAAGGGGGGGGGGGGTGCATGGCCGGATTACAAACATTTTATGTGAAATAAGTGCATGCAGTGCATATCACAAGTGCTAAGCTCAAAGTCCCTTGCGGCCGGAGTCCAGGGCCCTGGAAGCTCTGGGGTTTTAGATGCTCTCTGGTGCATTCTGAGCCTTATTTTGGAGCATTTTGCACCAAATATATGACCAATATTTCAGAATTAATTTTGGTTAAGAGTAATGAGTGAGTTGAATGGGATAACTGGGGTCATTGTTGTATACATTTTTTAAATCAAGAATTGAAGCTGTCCTTGGTTTAATAATCAAGTTGTACTGTAAAATGTTATAAAGAAGCATGTAAACACTGCAAATAAAATACTGTATATTTTTGCAGTAAATAAAATCTTCTTTTAGAAAATGTTTTGTGTGTTGATTTGATTGCCTGTGACTGTTCGACTGTGTTAGTGTGCACACGTTAAAAATATGATGCAAAATGAAAGTCGCAAAGTATGGAATACATATTTTTCAGTCAAGGGAAAGAAAGCAGTTCCAATTGTTTAATACTATTCACATGGAGGAGAAAATATAATTGCTCTAAAACCTACCTTAATTTTGCAATCTCACTAAATATTATCTCACTTTCCCTCCACCCTCCTTCTTCCCCCTCCCTCCACCTCTCTCCCTCCCCCTCTCTCTGCCCCTCCCCTTTCCTCCTCTCTCTCTCTCTCTCCCCTTCCCCTCCCCGTCCCTCTCTCCCCCATCTCTCTCAACCCCCCCTTTCTCCCTCTCTCCTCCTCCCCCCCCCTCTCTCTCCCTCCCTCCCCCCCTCTCTCCCTCCCACGCAGCGAGGCTCCGACTCCTCGCCACAGACATTTTTGAAATACTTGGGGGGGGGGGGGGGTGGGGGGGGGGGGGGGGAGAAGGATTTGATTAAAAAACGTGCACTTCAACTCGACAAAATGAAATGAGGAGCGGATACTTAGAAAGAAAAGCGAAATCTCTACCGAAATGGAAAATATCTCGGAGATTGAGCGTCTGGATTGGGCGTGGCAATGAATCAAAGGAAGAAATACAGCCGGCAGCCGTACATGCAAATGAATCCATTCCGATTGGACATCTGCGAGCATCGGCCATTCCGATTGGACATCTGCGAGTATCGGGCGCGAATCGAAAGGCAGGAAGGGCGCCGGTCGGCAGTCGGTCGGATGGCCCCAGAGTTTTATAGAGATAGATATATATAGATAGATAAGATAGATAGATAGATAGATTTGCCTTCTGCAATTTGTCCCTAGTGTAGGATAGAACTAGTGTACGAGTAAGAAAGAAATGCTGATGCTGGTGAGGAAATATTATATAAATAGAACCGCCTAGATAGTTACTTTTATATAAGCTAGGTAATTTGCAAAAGAAAAACAAAGTTTTCCTGAACTGAAATAAAGTGCAAACAGACAGATACACACAGGCAAAGATGAATCAAAACATGGAGGCCTGAACCTGAATCTGCTTAGCTTAGGTTTATTGCTGAGGCACTGGAGGAAATTGTATTTGATATGACTTTGTGTTGAAGAATAGATAACTGAAAAGGGGCCTCTTCTTAGGCCAGAGTTCAGTTGTTCTTAGTTGTTCTTTCCTTTGTGGACATTCTTGAGCTGTGAGGTTTGGGCTGAGTGTAAGATAATAGGCCCTGTAGCTAGCCTTGGCTATGTTGAATTCGGATGGATATGAGGGGAGTCGTTGTAAAATATCTTGTAGAGAGATAGCAGGAAAAGGGGAGGCTGTAAGTTAAGCTGCATGAAGTCTGTAAGTTAAGTGAATGAAGCTGTATCCTGGAACCAAACACCAATTAAGTAAATTGACAGATTTACGACCCATGTATCTTTGGATGGGAGATGGAAATGTGCGTTTTGAGCATAGAAACTGTAATTCAGCAAACTTATATAATTAATGTTTTAAAGACATAGGTAATGGTATTTCAAAATGTGTAAAACTATAGTAACACGAATTGTGAAATGTATTGTCTTAGTAGAAAGGTACACTTTAGACTTATAGAAATTGTTTAGATTTATAGAAATATATTTTCTCTTGGTATAGAAAGTGTGTATGACTTGTGTGATCATTGTGTTATATACGTATCTTGTATTTTGAGGAGTGGTCTTTCATAAGAGCCTACTGGGGTTTTGCTGTGTTGAAATAAAATAATTCTAAAACAGTTATAAAGCACAGGCAAACGAAGGCTGTAATGAGGCCAGGGAAGGGGGATCATGTGACTGATGTTGTAAATCACCAGAGGGACAGATGATTGGTTACTAGCTTGTCATACCCTCTGTATCTGAAATTACTAATACCTATATAAATGCCATGAGTTTGTATCAAAGTTACTCCTCTCTGGACCCGCCCCAGAGCATCAGCTCTGTGTTGGAAGGTTCAAGAGACTAGTCTCAGCTGAATAAAGAATTGATTTTAACAGCAACAAGTGTTTGAGTCAAGTTGACTTTAGATTGAAAGAACTCAGTTTAACATTTGGTGTCAGAAGTGGGATTTTAGATGGATAACCGACAACTCAAGGAACGAAAATAAGAGTCAAACTGCGCACTGATCAGACCAGATGAATTTGCCAAGCAGAAGTGAGTAGTTAAACACCACTCTGTCTTCCTCTTCTCCGTATTCTCTGCGTAGTCGACCCTTCGTTCTTGTGTTGAACGGGGTCCTGACAGAATCAAGTCAATCTAACAAACCTTGTTGAGTGGTAAGATAGACTTTTAAACAGACTGGTCCATTGGGAATGGAAAGACTCTGCCATTTGGAATGGAGACTTGGTCATTGGGAATGATCGATGGTAAATGATGGCTGAACTGGATCCTGTCAGCTAAACACTGACAATAATAATAATAATAATAATAACTTTATTTATAAAGCACTTTAAACAACTGCAGTTGCCACAAAGTGCTGTACATAAGAACTCATGGACAAGAAGTTATTACAAACCATTAAAAACCGTAAAACAAAGGACTATAAAACAGTAAAAGTTAAAAGACATTAAAAGCACTAAAAACAGGAGCAATGTCTCAGCCAGTGTCGAAAGCCAGAGAATAAAAATGAGTTTTTAGGGTGGATTTGAAGATGGACAGTGAGGGGGCCTGTCTGATGTGCAATGGCAAGGTGTTCCAGAGTGCCGGAGCAGCAACAGAAAAGGCTCTATCCCCTCTGAGCTTCCGCTTAGACCTTGGTACCTCAAGGAGCAGCTGATCAGCTGACCTGAGGCACCGGGCAGGAGCGTATGGGTGGAGCAGCTCAGAGAGGTAAGGCGGGGCGAGCCCATTCAACGATTTAAAAACAAATAAAATAATTTTAAAATGCTAAATTCCTCTTGGTAATTTGGAATGGCAAGAGGGTTGAACTGGATCCTTCCTCTTGTCATTTAGAATGGCAAGAGGGGGGTTAAAGATTTGGAAACAGGGTTGGCTAAACACTGACAATGCAAAATTAATCTTGAATCATTTGGAATGGTGGGAAACAATTGAATTCAGATCCAATGATGTCACGGTTGCTAAATAAGAAATAGTAAAACGTCATTATTATATTGTTGTAAGAATAAAGCATAAGAATATTAATACTGCATATGGAATAAGTGGGTGTGAATATTGTAGTAAGGTGATAAATTTAATAAGTGGAGGTATTGAGACGAGAGTGTGCACACTAGAGGAATAAGCAACAGAGAGAGAGAGAGAGAGATAAGACTGAAAACAAGCAGGCTGGAAATTCTGGAAGATAAGAAAGGACTGTGCAGTTCAAATGGTTGGCCTTCAATTAGCAGTGGGAGACGAAGGGGAGGTATAGGAAAATAATTGGAATTTGTTCCCTATCAGCCCCCGGGTCACAGTCCGAGCCCTAGTCAGTGGTGACAGGAATTTACCAAAGTTTACCCATGGCAGAGTCAGGAACCGACAGTGCATCCACCTCGGGTGTCTGACCCAAGAAGAAGGAGAAGCCCCAGTTTAGTAGCAAGGCATACTAGGTCCCAGTCTAGAGAAGGTGCTGAAATAGACGGAATAAGAAAGCATCCTCCAGGTGCCAATATCCTGTCAGAACAGTCCCTAACCCCAGAGCCCTAATACCTCCTCCACCCAATCAACAAGACAATGGCGAAACAGGCATGAATAATGTGTGGCTGCTGTGGAAACCACATGAGATGATGGCAATTTTGTTGGGAGTGCCTAAGAAACGGAATCCACAAGCTTTCATTGAATTTTTAAGAACGACGATATATGTATATTACGCTGATTCCTGAGATTTATGGGTACTAGTTCAGAAAGTCTTAACAGCGATTGAGTATACCAGATTCTTGGCTCATTTAACCTATAACAACCATGCAGCCCTAGCGGCGGTGCACCCAGGCCACAACGGCAGTTAGGTAAATTCTGAACCTCACGGTTTTTGGTTCCTACCTAAATAGTAGCGTTCCTAAGGGGGGAACTAATTGCCGACTTAATTTCCGGGGTGCACGGTTGTTGGCGCACACAGAAGCCATGACTAAGAAGAAACCAAGAAATACCTCTTAAGTAGTAAGCAGTGGACGAGGTATGTTGTTTATTTGCTTGGTTAGTGTGGTGTTGTGTTGCTGTATGGACGTACATGCATGTATTTTGTAAACTGCATTTTTATTTTGTTTGTTTTTGTTTTTTGTTGCCTTGTTTTTGGCTCAGTTCTCACGGGTTGGTTGGAGCCGAAAATAAACCCCGTATTTAACCACGATCTCGAGCCTCGTGTACTACTTGGGAGCTACAGGCAGGTAACAATGAGGATCGATTACAGCTTATGCTGGCAGCCGTGGGCCTCACTCTCCAGCAGCCAATCGATATATCAAAGGTTTTGGATATGAAACCAGAGGAAGGTGAAGCTGCAGAAGATTTTCTGGAAAGGTTTAAAACCATCTACGGTAACCAATCGGGTGACACTCAGTATCAGCAAGGAAATGACTCGCCACAGTTTTGTGCTATGGTTATGAACTGTTTGCCTTCCAGCGTCGCAATGGCTATTTAAACCAATAATTTGGAATGATCAGGGTGTCAAGAGCTGTGAAAGCCTTTTGGAAAAACGGTCCTATTGGAGACAGAGAAGCCCAAGTAAAGGCTTGCCCTGTGAACCAGTTAAGACTCCTTTACCAGCAGGTCCCTTTGAGACCTTTCAAATGGACTACATTGAGTTGGAATGATTTCAGTGTTATAAGTATGTTTTTGTAATTATTGATGTTTTTAGTAAATGAATAATTAGTGTAAACGCCTCTCATGTGTGTGATAGCATTATGGTTTTTGAATGAATGCTGAAGTTAAGTATTTTATTTGTTGTAAATCACATGTTATAAGTGTAGGTGTGTGTCCCTTTAAAAAAAACTGTAAACAGGGGGGGTGAAGTTTTTTTTACAGCTACCCTCGGCTGTGAGGTTAACCTCTCAATTTCAAAGGGGAAATAAGTTAATTGCTGAACCACAACCAGCTTTAGTGGTTTGTTTAGATAAACATTCTGGTTGAAAAAGGGAACTGACTGATAATGGGTTAGTCATGAGTTAAAGTGATATTTTACTAAATCACTGGAATATATCTTTGATCACTCCTGTTTGACAGAAAAATTGAAAGTTTGTTGGGTTTATTTTAATCCGTATTATACCTGTTTTTAAGATGCAAACAGTATTATGTGACAGGTTACACAAAAAAGCTGGAGAAACTCAGCGGGTGCAGCAGCATCTATGGAGCGAAGGAAATAGGCAACGTTTTGGGCCGAAACCCTTCTTCAGACTGATCGGGGGCGGGGGTGGGCGGGAACAAGAAAGGGAAAAGGAGGAGGAGCCTGAAGGCTGGGGGATGGGAGGAGACAGCAGGGGGGCTGAGGAAGGGGAGGAGACAGCAAGGACTAACAAAATTGGGAGAATTCGATGTTCATGCCCCCGGGATGCAGACTCCCCAAACGGAATATGAGGTGCTGTTCCTCCAATTTCCGGTGCTGCTCGCTGTGGCCATGGAGGAGACCCAGGACAGAGAGGTCGGAGACGGAGTGGGGGGGGGAGTTGAAGTGCTGAGCCACCGGGAGGTCAGCTTGGTTATTGCGGACCGAGCGGAGGTGTTCGGCGAAACGATCGCCCAACCTCCGCTTGGTCTCACCGATATAGATCTGCTGACATCTAGAGCAGCGGACGCAATAGATGAGGTTGGAAGAGATGCAGGTAAACCTCTGTCGCACCTGGAACGATTGCTTGGGTCCTTGAACGGAGTCGAGGGGGGAGGTAAAGGGACAAGTGTTGCATCTCTTGCGGTTGCAAGGGAAAGTGCCCGGGGAGGGGGTGGTACGAAAGGGAAGGGAAGAATTGACAAGGGAGTTATGGAGGGAGCGATCTTTGCGGAAGGCAGATATGGGGGGAGATGGGAAGATGTGGCGAGTGGTGGGGTCACGTTGGAGGTGGCGAAACTGACGGAGGATTACTTTTTGTATGTGACGGCTGGTGGGGTGAAAGGTGAGGACTAGGGGGACTCGGCCCTTGTTGCGAGTGGGGGGATGGGGAGAGAGAGCAGTGTTGCGAAGGTATGGAAGAGACCCTGGTGCGAGCCTCATTTATGGTGGAGGAGGGGAACCCCCGTTCCCTGAATAATGAGGACATTTCAGAAATTATGTGACAATCCAGCTGAGATTTCGAAGTGGATTGATTTGATTGTTTGCTGAAATTTTCAGAATAAGACAGTGTATTGGATAGTATGGAGAACTATAGAAGAGGGGCAGAATAAGAATACAGACCACTCCATCTGGTACAGCATGAATAACTCCTGCGGAAATCCTATGTATTAAATTTAACCTGTGCTTTGCGAACTCATTTACAGGTCAGGACTGCATATGGTGAGTAGCCAGCAGTCAAAGGTCCATCTAATATTGAGCCATGTTGCTATGTGCTGGTCAGGAACTGGATGGTTAAGCACGTGGACCCAATCCGACTGCTGCCAAGGTCGAGGGTCGTGCTACATGGGTTCATCTGAACCACTGCAAATTGATTGGGGAGCCCAATCAAAAAGGGGGAGAAGAGTAATTTTATTTTTAACTCAAGAGTTTTTAGTTTTTACTTTTCTGCTTTGCTTGGGAGTTGTATCATTATAAGTTTGGTTGTACCATTATAAGTTTAGTTGTATTATTATAAGTTTAGTTTTGAATCCTTATTTTGCTATATGGTTAAGAATATGCGACTGATTGCTGGACTGACTGACTGAAGGACGTTGAAATTGAGTGAATAGTTGTTTAAGCTAATTAAGTAAGAAATGAGCTTTTTGTGAGCCTTTACATATTTCAGATAAATTAACATGAAGCGATTCATCCTGCTATGCATCCTGATGCTACTACAGTGGAGGGAAATGAAGGAAAAATTTGACGATGTGTCTCGGGACAAACAAGCAGAGTCTATCACCTCTGCAAAAGAGATGTGGTACAGTGCAATGGCCCAGATGCCTTTGGATCCTGGGATGTCACCAAGATTGACTATTGCAATGGGATACAGCATCAGCCCGATTGGCAGGTAGACTTAGATAACCGACACCTATGGGAATTACCCTATTGGTCTCTGGAGTGCAAATTTGACTTTTTCTGCAAACGGTATTCTTTGGAAGACAACTCGGCAAAGGAACATTTGTATGATGGATTATGCTATTGAGAAGCATTAGAGGTCTACCCTTATTTACAGGAGAAAGAACATGAGAAAAATATGGGAAAATGGGCATTGGAAGAAACAGACTCTAACATGTTTATACAAGCCCATAATGAACTATTTGGTAAAGGACAAATTGTGTGTTACCTTGCTACTATCAGAAATACGTCTGTTCTCTTTACAGGATAGATATGCCTTATACTATCTGTTGGCACATGAGGGAGGGACATGTGCTATTGTGAAAGACAGATGTATGATGGGAATTCAGGACAGAACAGTAACATCACAAACATCAAAATGACATTATTACACTGCTCGATGGAATACAGGAGGGTATTGAATGGGGAGACTGGGGATTTGGGGGATTTTATAATTGGATCATTAGTACTACTTTGGTTCTGTCTTCACCAAGGAAGACATAAATAATCTGCAGGAAATAGCAGGGGACCGGGGGTCAAATGAGATGGAGGAACTGAGTGAAATCCAGGTAAGTGATGTTAGGTAAATTGAATGAATTAAAGGCCGATAAATCCCTAGGGCCAGATAGGCTGCATCCCAGAGTACTTAAGGAAGTAGGCATGCTGGTGCAGCAGGCAGTGAAGAAAGCGAATGGTATGTTAGCGTTCATAGCAAAAGGATTTGAGTATAGGAGCAGGGAGGTTCTACCGCAGTTGTACAGGGTCTTGGTGAGACCACACCTGGAGTATTGCATACAGTTTTGGTCTCCTAATCTGAGGAAAGACATTCTTGCCATAGAGGCAGTACAGAGAAGGTTCACCAGACTGATTCCTTGGATGTCAGGACTTTCATATGAAGGGGTTGGACAGGCTAGATGCCGGAAGATTGTTTCCGATGTTGGGGAAGTCCAGAACAAGGGATCACAGTTTAAGGATAAGGGGGAAATCTTTTAGGGCCGAGATGAGGAGAACATTTTTCACACAAAGAGTGGTGAATTTGTGGAATTCTCTGCCACAGAAGGTAGTTGAGGCCAGTTCATTAGCTATATTTAAGAGGGAGTTAGATGTGGCCCTTGTGGCTAAAGGGATCAGGGGGTATGGAGAGAAGGCAGGTACAGGATACTGAGCTGGGTGATCAGCCATGATCATATTGAATGGCGGTGCAGGCTCGGAGGGCTGAATGGCCTACTCATGCACCTATTTTCTATGTTTCTATATATGCAGCAATAGTGGTTTTGTGTTTGTTTGTGGGAATTGTTTTTGTTAAATGTATTATTTCTAGACTAATGACAGCCTTGGGTAATGTGGAAACTGGTGAGAAGATATTATTGCAACATCTAGAAGAAGACATTCTAATGTTGAATGATGAGGTAGTTGAAAGGATGGTAAATGCGCAGGTTGAGAAAGAATTATTAGAAGATTAATGTATTAGAATGAATAAAATGGAGACAGATCAGTGGTATGGAACCCAGAATAGCTGAGCACCCTAAGGGCTAGGTTATGAAGCATAGGAGAGAAGTAGGGAACAGCATTGGTGTCAACAAGCCAGCCTGCTGACCTACGTCGTCCAGGTTTTGGGGGCTATAAAGCATCTCGAGGCTAGGTATAAACTTGAATGACTAATAAGCCAATGCTGATTAATCTCTGCCTTGTGTTATTATCTTATTAGTGGTCATAGAATGACCAAAGTGGACAATGAGGAAATATTATATAAATAGAACTGCCTGGATAGTTACTTTTATATAAGCTAGGTAATTTGCAAAAGAAAAACAAAGTTTTCCTGAACTGAAATAAAGTGCAAACAGACAGATACACACAGGCAAAGATGAATCAAAACATGGAGGCCTGAACCTGAATCTGCTTAGCTTAGGTTTATTGCTGAGGCACTGGAGGAAATTGTATTTGATATGACTTTGTGTTGAAGAATAGATAACTGAAAAGGGGCCTCATCTTAGGCCAGAGGTCAGTTATTCTTAGTTGTTCTTTCCTTTGTGGACATTCTTGAGCTGTGAGGTATGGGCTGAGTGTGAGATAATAGGCCCTGTAGTTAGCCTTGGCTATGTTGAATTCGGATGGATACGAGGGGAGTAGTTGTAGACCTTGTAGAGAGATAGCAGGAAAAGGGGAGGCTGTAAGTTAAGCTGCATGAAGTCTGTAAGTTAAGTGAATGAAGCTGTATCCTGGAACCAAACACTAATTAAGTAAATTGACAGATTTACGACCCATGTATCTTTGGATGGGAGATGGAAATGTGCGTTTTGAACATAGAAACTGTAATTCAGCAAACTTATATAATTAATGTTTTAAAGACATAGGTAATGGTATGTCAAAATGTGTAAAATTATAGTAACACCAATTATGAAATGTATTGTCTTAGTAGAAAGGTACACTTTAGACATAGAAATTGTTTAGATTTATAGAAATATATTTTCTCTTGGTATAGAAAGTTTGTATGACTTGTGTGATCATTGTGTTATATACATATCTTGTATTTTGAGGAGTGGTCTTTCATAAGAGCCTACTGGGGTTTTGCTGTGTTGAAATAAAATAATTCTAAAACAGTTATAAAGCACAGGCAAACGAAGGCTGTAATGAGGCCAGGGAAGGGGGATCATGTGACTGATGTTGTAAATCACCAGAAGGACAGATGATTGGTTACTAGCGTCATACCCTCTGTATCTGAAATTACTAATACCTATATAAATGCCATGAGTTTGTATCAAAGTTACTCCTCTCTGGACCCGCCCCAGAGCATTAGCTCTGTGTCGGAAGGTTCAAGAGACTAGTCTCAGCTGAATAAAGAATTGATTTTAACAGCAACAAGTGTTTGAGTCAAGTTGACTTTAGATTGAAAGAACTCAGTTTAACACTGGTTTAAATCAAAGGTAGACACAAAATGCTGGAGTATCTCAGCGGGTGAGGCAGCATCTCTGGAGAGAAGGAATGGGTGACGTTTTGGGTCGGGACCCTTCTTCAGACTGATTGAGGGGTTGGGGAAGATAACTGGAAAAAGGAAGGGACAGGACAAGGCCTTGCAAGGGACAGGTGAATGCAGGTGAGGGAGTTTTAAATAGGCAGACTGTTGAGCAAAGGCCAGAAATGAAAGGACAAAAAGTGTGTGATAAGTTGCAAATTGCCATAACCTTGGGATCCCTGATATTTTCATTTACATCCTGTAAAAATTAAAATTATAGTGGGGTGGTACAGTAACACAGTTGGTAGATCTGCTGTCTCACAATGCCAGAGACCTGGTTCGATACTGACCATGGGTGATGTCTGTGCAGAGTGTGTACATTCTCCCTGTGACCGCATTGGTTTTCTCTGGGTACTCTGGTCTCCTTCCACATTCCAAATATATGCAGGTTTGTTTGGTGAATCAATTAGGGTATGAATTAGATACAGTGTGGAAACAAGACCTTCTTGACCACACTGGCCAACATGTCCCAGCTACACTAAACCCACTTGGTCTATTTGGTACATATCCCTCCAAACCTGCCCTATCCATGTAAGCTTATGTAAATTTGCCACTTGTGTGTAGGTCAAGAACTAGTGTGAACGAGTAATCGATGATCGACACGGATTTAGTGGGCCTAAAGATATTCCACACTAGTGGCAAATTTACATATACACCATCTTGTGTGCAAAGATCTTGCTCGTGTGGTTCATTTCAAATATAGCGTGTGAGATGATTGGTTCGCTTTCACCAGCGACGTGCATTTGGCGCAATTGGTGGTTTGAATCTTATAAGATCTTTGGTTTGAATTTCTCTCTGCCCCTCCTGACTGGTGTTGCAGTTTGAAGCCGTCTTTACTTTGTGCTCTTCGATTCTTATTTAACTTTTTACGTGGCAACGTTTTTTTTTAAATAAGTGAGGAAACCTACCTCCTTCCTCACTGGAATCCTTCTCCTGAAATCTTTAATCCAGTGGGCCTAAATTATTTTGTGCCTTTAAAGATTTTATTTTCGTTTTATTATATTTTCTCTTGGAAAAATGAGCTGTCTGTCCCCTCCAGACGGGCTGTTGTCGTCGTCTCCCAACAAAGTGAAGGGGCAGATACAGGTAGGCAACAAAAAAAATCACTTACATCTCTGCTCGTAAGTTTAACCTCTGGCGCATTGTCGTGGAGCGAGGATGTGAAGTAAATTCTGATTCCCCCCCATACTTCTCTGCTTTCTGCTTTCTTTCAGTAAGCGCGCCAAATTTGGGCAGAGTCAGCTGAAATAATTTATTTCTGAAGAAGGGTCTCGACCCGAAACTTCACCCATTCCTCCTCTCCAGAGAGGCTGCTGCTTGTCCCCGCTGAGTTACTCCAGCATTTTGTGCAATAATTTATTGTTTTCCTCTTTTTTTAAAAATAATTTGCAGATCATCTTCGGGCCGATGTTCTCGGGGAAAAGGTAAAAGGATTGATTTTTTTTTTTGTTTCAGCATGTTTAAAATATTTAAGTGCCTATGCATTGTGTAGTCCTGTAACTGCAAGCCATGGCGTGTCTCCTCCTCCAACAACTAGTCTCACTGATTTTCCCGCGTTCACCTACCTCTAACCGCTCATATTTTCGCTCTATTTTATTTTTGTAGCTTAAACAACGGTTTTAACATCGAGTTTCCAGCGTTCCCACTTGTAACTCAGTGATAAACTGCAAGGTTTAATCTCCCCCCTTAATCTCTTTTGTTTAACCTCATGTTCACAAATTATAAGAGTAGAAATAGGCCATTCGGCCCATCGAATCCGCTCCCGTCATTCAATCACGTGTTACTCATCATCAAGATTAATCTCACCACTAATCGTTGCAGAGTTCAGCTTTACATTGCCAAACTCTGGAGTTTCAACCTTAAATCGTTCTGCTTTAAGTCACTTCTTTAAAATCTGCTTTGATAAAACTTTTGATCACATCTGTCCTAAAGGTTCCTTGTGTGGATTAGTGTCATTATTTTTTGGTAACATCTCAGTGTGGCACTAGGTCATTTTTATGTTATGGGGTTGTAGATGTTAATAAAAAGTTTGGATTACATTTTGAACAGTGGTGAGGATTTGCTTGGGCAAAGTTTGCCATCCAGCCACAAATGGAAATACAGCCAAAGGGATTGGTTGACCAAAGTGTCTTAAAAGTGGGTGCAGCATTTTGAGATGTGTAATCCAGAGCTAGTTTTAGACTTTAGAGATACTGCGAGGAAGCAGGCCCTTCGGCCTACTGAGTCCACGCCGACCAGCAATCACCCCGTACACCAACACTAGCCTGCACACTTGGGGCAATTTACAATTTTGCCTGAAGCCAAGTAACCTACAAACCTACATCTTGGAGGGTAGGAGGAAACAGGAAGAATGTACAAACTCTGTAGTCAAAATCGAACTCTGGTGTCTGCTGCTGTAAGGCAGCAACTCTACTGCTGTGCCACTGTACTTATTTATTATTTTATTTATAATGATTATAATCTATTATATATAATTTATTACTAAAGTTTCATTATTATCCTGTGTATCAACGCACAGTGAAAAGTTTTGTTATGCATGCTATCCAAACAGATAAGATATGTTGAAGGGCCAAATGGCCTCCACCTGCACCTATTTTCTATATTTTTTCTATGTCATGCACAAATCCAATCAAGTCAAAATCAAGTGCAGTAGTGCAAAGGGAATGATTCAGAGTGTAGAGTAATTCTCAACATTGGAGCGCATTGTTATGTCAGACATAGAATTTGGCTTTGATCCAAGACGGTTGTGAGCACTGTTACAGATGGATTGACAGTGTAAGGAATCTGAATTAAACAGCTTGAAGATCAAGAAGCCTGGTATTGTAAGTGAGATGGGGTTGATGGGCAGATGGAGCCAGGTGGGGGGGGGGGAGCTTGGAGATAGTTACGGAGGCTGAGGTGATTTGGTGTCGCTCTGGCAGTGGAAGAGGCTGAGAACAGACAGATAGGTGGGGATGGAGAGGGGAGTTGAAATGGGAGTTCAAGATCGCCATTGCGGGCAGTGTGTGGGTGCTTGGCACGGTGACTGCCCATTCTGCGATTGATCTTGCTGATGTAGATTTTGGCAGCAGAAGACCTGAGGCAAAGCTGGCTAACTGACATTAGAAAATAGGTAAGAAGGAACTGCAGATGCTGGTTTATACTGAAGATAGACACAAAGTGCTGGAGTAATTCAGTGGGCCAGGCAGCATCCCTGGGGGGGGTTTGGGTCGGAACCTTTCTTCAGATTTTGAAAACCAGGCTGAAGAAGATTCCAGCGTGAAATGTCATCTATCCATTTTCTCCAGAGATGCTGCTTGTCCCACGGAATTACTCCAGCACTTTATTAGAAAATAGGCATTGACACTGATAAGACGTGTGAACTAAAATCAACTTGGTCTATGATGCTTTGATTAAACTCCTGTTCTCTTCACACCACAGTACAGA
This sequence comes from Leucoraja erinaceus, assembly GCF_028641065.1. Classification (NCBI taxonomy): domain Eukaryota; kingdom Metazoa; phylum Chordata; class Chondrichthyes; order Rajiformes; family Rajidae; genus Leucoraja; species Leucoraja erinaceus. The sequence continues at coordinate 11,075,571 of NC_073399.1, read as the reverse complement.
ACTGATGCGCCGGGTAAGAAGGTTTCGGGTCGCTCGATACCAGTGTCTTTTGATAAAGTACGCAAAAGATAATCGGTACGGCAATGAAGGCTTGGCTACACATGACAGGCAAGTATTGACGGTTGCCTTATAACCAAGAATTGAAGTGAATTGTGCCTCGACTCTCTTTCGCCTTTCCTCCTGTTCCTAATACCTTCCTATTTGGAATAGATAAGGTAGACACAGAGTCTCTTGCCCAGATTAGGGAAATCAAGGACTTTAGGACGTAGGTTTAAAGTGAGGGGGGAAAAATTTAATAGGAACCAGAGGGGTAACTTTTTCACACCAAGGGTAGTGGATGTATGGAACAAGCTACCGGAGGAGGTAGTTGAAGCAGGTACATGGATAGGAAGGATTTAAACGGATATGGGCCAAATGCAGGCAGGTGGGACTAGTGTAGATGGGGCATGTTGTGCCGCAGGGCCTGTTTCCACGCTCTAAGACTTATTGGCTCTATTAAGGAAATGGGTTACAGTGAACCACAGCTTATTTTGTATAGATGGATCAGGATATAAAAATGAAATCAAAGCAAGCTTCTCCAACCTTGGTAGTTCCTTGAGTGGAAAGACTATTCTTGATGTTTCTACTGTCACATCAGATAGTCTACACTCCCTTGATGAGGCAGCACAGTAGGGCATGGGTAGAGCTGCTGCCAAACAGCACCAGAGACTCTGATTGGATCCTGACCACTCGTGCTGTCTGTACAGAGTTTGTACGTTCTCCCTGTGACCACATTGGTTTTCTCCGGGTGCTACGGTTTCCACCCACACTCCAAAGATGTCCAGGTATGTCAGTTAATTGGCTTCTGAAAGTTGTAAATTATCCCTAGTGTGTGTAGGATAGTGTTAGTGTATGGGGTGGCCGCTCATCGGCGCGGACTTAGTGGGCTGAAGGGCTTACCTCCGCACTGTATCTCTAAAGATAAGGAACAGGTCCTTCAGCCCACAATGTTTGTGTTTAAATAATCTCATCTGCCTGCACGTGATCCATATACCTGCATATCTATGTGCCTATCTAAAAGCCTCTTAAACGTCACTATTGTATCTGCCTCCAGTAATATCCCAGGCAGCAGGTTCCAGGCATCTACCTCCGAGTAAGTTTATTTATTTTTTAAACGTACTCTCCTTTTAAACATTGCCCCACTCGCTCTTAGAGCTATGCCCTCTAGTCATTGACATTATCAGTCTGGTGGGGAAAAGGTTCTGACTGTCTATTGCCTCTACATCTATCAGGTCTCTTCTCAATCTCCCTTATTCTTGAAAATCGTGTACTGATGCGAGTTGGAGGTTTTAAAGCTCACCTTAAAGTAACTGACTTGAAAATAAATGAACTGGGAAACGTTGTTTTCGACGATTCTATGTAACATCCTCATGCCTTTTACAGCCACATGAGGTCTATCGGTGGTATCCAGTCAATATTTTCACAACGTCTAATGGAACATACTGCAGTAAAATGTTAGATGTAAAATTGACATATTGACTTCAGAGCCAAAGAAGCACTCACTGTTTCAGGAGCAATTGCTCTTTAAAGAAAGATGTATTGATCAAAGTGAAAAAGGCACAGTGGCATCCCTTTGTGATTAGAGAACTTGATGTTGTTACAAGTTGGGGAGAATGACACACAAGTACAGTGTGCCAGAGATGTTGCCTGACCCGCTGAGTTACTCCGCTATTGTTGTGTCTATCTTGAATAAGTTAATTTGTTTGAGAAAAAGCCAATATAAATGCTTTTCTTTTATGGATTGCCTTGCCTGCATTGTGTGGTACAGGACATTTCATGACTTGACAGAGAGTACATTCAGTAGAAACTACAAAGGCCAGCAGGTTGGTGAGCAATAACCTGGTGAAAAGAGGATGAGTGCTGTTTGCTTTTAAAAAGAAAAATGCAGAGTCGTAAAAAGACTTATTAATTAACAAGGCAGCTCCGTGGTACAGCTGGTAGAGCTGCTGCCCCTCAGCGCCAGAGACCGGGGCTTCGATCCTGACCCCGGGTGCTGTCTCTGGAGTTTGCACATTGTCCCAGTGACCGCGTGGGTTTCCTCCGGGTGCTTCGATTTCAGTCTGACCAGTCTTCGTAGCGAGATGATTTGAGTACAGGAGCAAGGAGGTCCTATTGCAGTTGTACAGGGTCCTGGTGAGACCGCACCTGGAGTATTGTGTGCTGTTTTGGTCTCCTAATTTGAGGAAGGACATTCTTGCTATTGAGGGAGTTCATCAGGTTAATTCCTGGGGTGGTGGGACTGACATATGATGAAAGAATGGATTGACTGGGCTTATATTCACTGGAATTTAGAAGGATGAGAGGGAATCTTATAGAAACATATAACATTCTTAAGGGATTGGACAAGCTAGATGCAGGAAAAATGTTTCTGATGTTGGGGGAGTCCAGAACCAGGGGCTACAGTTTCAGAATAAGGGGTAGGCCATTTAAGACTGAGATGATGAAAAATGGTTTAACCCAGAGAGTTGTGAATCTGGAATTTGCTGCCACAGAAGGCAGTGGAAGCCAATTCACTGGATGTTTTCAAGATAGTTAGATTTAGCTCTTTTCGGGCTAAGGGAATTAAGGTATATAGGGAGAAAGCAGGAACGGGGTACGGACTTTGGGTGATCAGCCATGATCTTATTGAATGGAGGTGCTGGCTCAAAGGGCCAAATGGCCTACTCCTGCACTTATTTCCTGTTCTTAAAAGGTAAAAATTATGAAACCAGAGGAAGGAATCTAGGTGGTGTTGAGGGGAGAATATTAACGATCTGGAGTCAGAGTTGTACATCGTCGAAACGGGTCCTTTGAGTTTATAATAATTTCATATAATTTGTCCAAGTTCTCAGATGGTTTGACATGGTAATCTCACACCTTTTCTGACTCGCTCTCTTTAGTCTTTTCAGTTTGCACACCTTCATTATCCCTTGGTTGGGGCTGTTATTGCAATGCCTCAGTGGTTTGAAACTGCTTCTTTTACATCACATTTGATGACCTTTTGTTCTCTTTTCCTGTATAGATTCACAATGCAGGCGGTTCCCGCGACAAAGCTGAGCGAAGTTCATCACGAAGCTTTGAAATCTGCCGTTATTGGAATTGATGAAGGGCAGTTTGTAAGTAAAGTCGACGGTACTCATTTCATTTTAAACCTAAAGTGTGCAGTGTATTTAAAAAAAGTCCAGTTATTCAAAATCGTTCCACTGAATCTTAGATCAAAGTATTTTCATTCTATTAAGCTCGGATTGAAAAAAACCTTTCTTAATTGAACATTTCAGAAGGATAATGTGACTTGCAGAGGCTGTTTCATACACTAATAGTTTAACTCCTCGGCTTTCTTCCCCCAATTGTGTACCAAGCTGTCAATGCTAGGCTGCAAATTTGTGGCATTAGCCAAGAATCTGATCCTAATTATTTCAGATATCTAGCTGGCCTGATTTCTCTCCCCCAGTTTACAAATTGTACCACACTGGAGGCTACATTAGGCAACTGGTGATGTCTATTCACGGTCCAGTCTTGGACCTGGAACTGAATTTTCCTCACTGCTTCTGCCTTGGAATGAATGAATGATACTTTATGAATGAATTATACATTTTCTAATGTAACCTACAATGATTGAAGAGCAAGTAGTGGATTGACCACGTTTTTTTTATTAACACAAACTTAGTGTTTTGCAAGATGAGAGGGGCAAAGTTTAAAGTGGATGTACGGGGGGGACTTTCTTTTGACACAGAAGGTGGTGGGTGCCAGGAACACGCTGCCGGATGGAGGCAGATACACGTGGAGATGCAAAGAATGGAGGGATATGTATTATGTGCAGGCATATAAGAGTTTGTATTAGCATCATGCTTGGCACAGGCATGCAGCACAGTGGGCAGAGGTAGAGTTGTTGCTTCACAGCGCCAGAGACGCAGGTTCAATCCTGACTACGGTTGCTGCCAGTGTGGAGTTTGTACATTCTCCCCGTGACCGTGTGGGTTTTCACCAGGTGCTCCGGCTTTCTTCCCTCACTTCAAAGACGTACAGATTTGTAAGTTAATTGGTTTCAGTAAAGATTGTAAATTGTCCCTAGTGTCGGATAGTGCTGGTGTACAGGGATCCTGGATGGCATGGACTTGGTGGGCCGAAGGGCGCTAAACTAAACATTCCTGTTCTTGTGCTGTACTGTTCTATGTGGCTATATGCTTAAATAACTTCCTTTCTCAAGTTTCCAGATTGTGTTGAATTCTGCGAGGAAATGGCCAACAACGGGAAGACGGTGATTGTAGCGGCTCTGGATGGAACCTTCCAGCGGAAAGTAAGTGGAGACCGAGAGAAAGGGCAAGTGAACTTTGGGTTGGAAATCCCACTGGGGGTCATGTTGTGCAAACTCAGCTGCCCCTTCAGTGCAATAGCCCTGGCTTTAACACCAGCCACGCTGCACTTGATGTGATGTTGCCTTGGGCAGGATAGTGATAGTTTTCATGAATTATCCTCGGAGATAAGTATAAGTAACGAATTCTTGGAGGCGCAAGGGACCATGGAGCGAAATTGGGCAAACTGATGGAGGAACTTGGCAGGTCGGGCAGCATCTGTGGATGGATATCAGTTTAGTTTATTATTGTCATATGTAACGAGGTACAGTGAAAAGGGCTTGTTTTCTTGGACTGGATAGCAAGCAAAAACTGAATACAATCAAGCCGTCCACAGTGCACGCATAAAGGGTACAACATTTAGTGCAAGATATAACATTGAAGTCCAATTATAGATGGTTCAAAGGTAGATAGGAGGCCAGGATCACATTCCAGATGATGAGGGAGACCTTTCAGTTGCCTGGTGTTATCTGGGAAGAAACTGTCCCTGAATCTGGAGGTGTGTGTTTTCACATTTGTGTACCTCTTGCCTGATGGGAGAGGGAGTGACTGGGGTGAGACTGTTCTTTGATTAGGGTAATAGATACAGATTAGGTTAGATGGCGGTATTAGATGGCTCTTGTTGTGGGATGGGCCCAGTGAATGTTGTACGTGAGAGTGCCAAGATCTAGACCATGAGTCGGCAACCTAGGGCCCACGGACCGGGGCCAGCCCCTAACCCGAAATCATCCGGCCCGCAGGAATATTTTATTTATTTATTTTTTTTCCCCCCAATTCGTTTTCGCGACCTGGGAACTGTAGCCAGTCCTGGGGACATGAGCTGATCTGGGGACTGCAGCTAGTCCCGGGGTGCGCAGGTGACCTGGGCGCTACAGCCAGTCCCGGGGCTGGCAAGGCGATCTGGGAACTGCAGCCAGTCCCAGGGCACGCGAGGGACCTCATTGAAAAACACGTGAAAACTAATGCAAAAACAACACCAAGTGTCACACTATGGTGATCGATGTGGCCTGCCATCCACTCACAGGCATGGGTCCTGGCCCCTATGCAGAACAAGGTTGCCAACCCCTGATCGAGACATTGTTTTCAGTATGTGGTAGGTTTTTTTAAGCAATTCTGTTTCTCTCTAGGCTTTTGGCAACATTTTGAACCTGGTACCACTGGCAGAGAGCGTGGTGAAGCTGAGCGCTGTTTGCATGATTTGTTACCGAGAGGCTGCCTACACCAAGAGGCTGGGAGTCGAAAAGGAGGTTTGTCACTGTTCCTGCTCTGTCCGAGTTCATGGCTTTGAGTTCTTCCCTTGCGGAAATCTCGGCTGTTGAGATCCACTCATCATGGTGTCAATGGACCGCTTGTCAACCGTGAGCTCAGCAACGTGTTGTGAATCGGGGCAAGGAAGGGACCAATGCCGAGGGGTTGTGGAACCGATCAGCATCCACGTCTGTCGTGGTGAGGTGTCGGAGAGCTGGTGGAGTTACTGCTATTTCATAGCATTGTGAAAAGCATGAATGCTCCTCCTTGCCTGGAGTTCACCCACTGCTGCCTTGACTAAGGGGCAACTAGGTTGAGATCTCGGCTTAGTAACAAGTGAAACTTAATAACATTGAGAGCAGTTTTGGGCCCAATATGTGAGGAATGATGTGCTGGCATTGGAGGAGGTCCAGAGGAGTTTTATGTAAATGATCCCAGTAAGGGGTTGGGTTAACGTATGATTGGCGTTTGGCGGCACCAGGCCTGTGCTCGCTGGAGTTTAGAAGGATGAGGGCGGACCCCCATTGAAGGTTTACTCTTTCATTCAATCATAGGCGATCTATCTTTCCCTCTCAACCCCATTCTCCTGCCTTCTCCACATAACCCTTGACACCCACACTAATCAACTATCTGTCAATCTCCACCTTAAAAATACCAAATGACGGCCTCCACAGCCATCTGGCAATGAATTCCACAGATTCGCCACCCTCTGACGAAAGAAATTCCTCCTCATCTCCTTTTGAAAGATACGTCCTTTTATTCTGAGACTGTGCCCTCTGGTCCTAGACTCTCCCACTAGTGGAAACATCCTCTCCGTATCCACTTTATCCATGCCCTTCACTATTCGGTAAGTTTCAATGAGGGCAACCTTCATCCTTCTAAACTCCAGCGAGTACAGGCCCAGTACCGTCAAACCAGTGGCTCATCACACGTCCATTATTGGTGGGTACCATTGTTGGTACGTATGACAATGAAACGCTCTCAACGTTAACTCCTCTCATTGTTCCTCCAGGTCGAGGTGATTGGAGGCATGGACATGTATCGGGCCACATGCAGGCGCTGTTATTTTGCAGAAGGTAACTTGCCCGCCCAGAAGGATGACAAAGAAAATGAGGTCTCTTCACGGCCAGTAAAGAACGGACACATCTTGCCTTCAAATTGTTCCCCCCTTGGGGACAAGGGCAAATTGACAAGGAAACTCTTTGAAAATTTGCAGCCTTCTTCCGCGATGGCCAGCCACTGTTCCTGAAGTCTGCCTCGGGTGCCACATTTGCTATAGCTTGCCCTTTTACCTTCTGAAGTCTGGACGGTGGTGGAGGCTGCTTTAATTTCTTGGTTTGTTAATTGCTTCAGCTTCTACGTACTGGCGACGGACTGGGTCCAAAGCTCTCTGTTGCCAATGCAGCTTAAGCAAGCAGTGAGTAGAGACTCTGAAAATCACCCTGTTCGCAAAGTAGTTGTGCAACAAGAACTAATTGTCAGCTTATTAATGAGGGAAAAAATGTGGATTAAGAATCGCGTTAATTATTATGCAGACTTCTTTTTCAAAATGGTCACATGGGGGGTTTGCAACAAATATCGGTGCCATAAAGTCATTAATCAATCTTCCAGTCAAAAATGCATTTGAGGTTCCATTGTTAGTGTGATTGTTTTAATTTATGGTCGGCAATTATCAACACTCGAGACCATTAATGATGCCGCAGAATAGGGCTGAGAGGAGGAAGAAAACTATTTTCTAACTGGAGACACTCATGCTACACACAGTTTGAGATTTTATATTAAAGCTGAAAATATTGAAAGCAATGGCTTCAAAGGTCGTGAATGTATAATCCTAATTTGACATGAGTGTGACTTCAGAATCAACTGGATGCCAGAGGTGTCGGTAGGCAGGAACATGTGAAAATGTTCTGAGTTAATTAAAATTAATTCCCATTCCATTTTTAATTCCTCCTGGGTCGTATGTTGCATCTTAACAAGATGTCTCATCACCATCCCCAGCTAAATCCATCATTACCAGCATCTGAAGTGGCTTATAATTGATCAATACTTCAGCCACATGTGTACAGAGGATAAATAGCCTGTTGACAAGTGACTCATTTGATATTTTTCCCAATCCAATTAATGCTACAATGCTATAATAGTATATTCTGTACTGTTATTTGTTTTGTACGTGTGCATCAGCATCATCGTGCTCCTGTACAGTTTCTGACTAGATAACATGCAAATAATCACTTAGAAATAGTTATTTTTAGTTTAGTGATACCGCATGGAAATGGGCCCTTCGGCCTACCGAGCCTGTACGCTAACATTAGGCACAACTTAGAATTTTTATCCAAGGCAAATTAAGTTACAAACCTGTACGTCTTTGGAGTGTGGGAGGAAACCAAAGCAACCGGGGGAACAGCATACAAATTCCGTACAGACAGCACCTGTTGTCAGGATCATACCCAGGTCTCTGCCGCTGAAAAGCAGCAACTCAACCGCAACGCCACTGTGCTGTCCTGTTATTATACTAGGCAATGCCCTAGTTTATATAAGTTAATGATCATGCCTTCAATCTCATTCCACAAGATGAGGAACCAAAGTGAAACTGAAGTTATAGAGACGTGTAGCTCAATGGTTGCCTGTAGTTTTGTGCGGCACGGTGGCGCAGGGGTAGAGCTGCTGCTTACAGCGTCAAAGACCCGGGTTCGAACCCGACTATGGATGCTTGTCTGTACAGGGTTTGCACGCTCTCCCTGTGACCGCATGGGTTTTCTCTGGGAGCTCCGGTTTCCTCTTGCATGCCAAAGACGTGCAGGTTTGTAGGTTAATTGACCTTGGTAAAAATGTAAATTGGTCCTATTGTTGGTGTGTGGGGGTTGCTGCTCGGCACAGACTCAGTGGGCCGAAGGGCCTGTTCCATGTTGCATCTCTAAACTAAACTAAAAGCCCTTGATTTGAAGGCGCAGTTCAATGCAAGTGAATGTGTTAAGGCAACTGCAGTTTAACACCAGCTCATTTAGAATACTTCCTTGCTGGCTCGCTATTCCTGGTCTGTATGCATCAGACGTGCGGGTCTGAATATGCTGTATGACTAGGCCTATAATGGGGAGTCCAGGAAGTATGTAGAGGCTTTCATCAGAGGAAGCACACTTGTTCATACAGCTAAACCTGATCGGTCTTCGCTGTAATCGGCAAGAGATTGAGCCAAAAGGTTGCTACGTTTTTGTAATTCAATTATTGCACTCGGCTTCTAAAATATAAAGTCAGTAACACCTGCCACCACTTTCAAAAAAATGTGTTTATTAGTGCAGCAGTTTTGACTCGTTGATCAGTGGCCAATTGTTTTGTGTGCTTTTGATAGAATAATATATATTGCCACGCAAACTCAAATACAACTTCACAATGAACAGGCATCAGTACACAATGCTGTTGTAAAAAGATCCATGCCAGCTTATCAAACATTTTCAAAATTTTAATCTTTGGTTCAAACATTAATGTGGAAGAAATGTTTCGTTTGAATACAGCCCATGTGATTTTGATATAGATTTTTTTTTAAACTAACAACCAACACCCTTTGTCCACATTAACTCAGCAACTAACCAAGGGCATTAAAATGCATTGCTCAATCATAACGTGAAGTGAAAGTAAAATGCAATACAGTGAATTAAAAGTACCTGTATAGTTTTATTTTCCCCTATCCTTAAAGCACCAACCCCGCGTACTGTCATTGTGCAGAGTTGAGTTGAACTGTAGCCATGCACTTGTACTTTTCTATCATAGGAAGTTGGCCTGAATAGTTTAGGGATACAGCGCACTCGAATCCATGCCGACTAGCGATCCTGTACATTAGCACTATCCTATACACACTGGGGACAATTTACAATCTTTACCAAAGCCAATTAACGTACAGACCTGTACGTCTTTGGAGTGTTGGAGGAAACCGGAACCATCGGAGAAAACTCACGCGGGTGACGGGGAAAACGTAGACTTTGTAAGGTCGACGCCCGTTGTCAGGATCTAACACGGGTCTCTGGCGCGGTGGAACAGCAACTCCACTGCTATGCCGCCCAAGCCGACAGCAAGTGGGTTTCTGGAAAGGCTTCAGAGGTGAAAGCTTGGGTCTAAGAAAGGAGCAGAAGCTTCAGACTGCAAACCTAAAGGAGAGGAGCACTCACAAAACCAGAAGGAAGCAGTCTTTCACCACTTGCTTTTTGGCATTGCTCAATAACGAGCCAGATATATAAGGCACGTGCACCATAGTGCTGACCAGACTGATCAAAGTGCAAATATTCAGCATTAGCTCAAGCTATAGTAGTGGAGGTCAACTCTGGCCATTGCACTGTGTGTCCTATGCTACACTCTAAAGATCTCATATATGCAACTGGTGGAAGATCAGGGATTTTAGCTTTAGAAAGAACATTTGGCACCACAAGATAATGGGGAAACGTGGCCGATTCATCCCGCCCCGTCACACACTAGCTCAGTTCCAGCCAGGGATTCGACACTTAAGCCAGCAATTAGTCTGGAGAGGCACAAAATCCTGGAGTATCTCAGGCAGCATCCCCTGGAGAATGTGGATAGGTGATGATGTTTCAGGTTGGGACCCTTCAGACCGATACCTCCAGCCTGTCAACTCTTCAACTTGTACTTTGCGACCAATATCTAACTCGTTGAACGTGCAGGCGGTGCCAGATATGGTAGTTTAATTAGTTATTTACATTCAATCAGCATACGCCACAGTGAAGCAAAAGCAAAATAACATCAGCCCACAATTTAAAGCCCCATTTTCAGTAGTTCACACAACATGAAGAATACAAAACCATCCTTTTACAAAAAAAAGTGGTTGCAATAGCAATTATAAAGTTCTACAACCAAAAAAAAAAAATAATTCTCACAAATGAAATAAGTAATCACACTCCCATGACTGGGTCACACAAGTTGTGCAGATGGACATTTTTATGCCTGGACTATTTTGTCCTTGCCGCCCCATTGATCCACCCAGTCCGGAATAATGTTTGGCCGAGATTTACTTTGTACAAAAAAACATCCCAAGGAGAGATGGGAAACATACAAGTCAAAATAGGAAGTGCAGGAAAACAGTGGGCAGCCTCTCTTCAACCAGTAGTGGTGCTTGCACGAAAGGACACAAAGTGCCAGGGTAACTCAGCGGGTGAGGCCGCATCTCTGGAGGACAAGGACAGGTGACGTTTTGGGTCGAGACCCTTCTCCAATCTGAACAAAGGTCTCGACTCCAAAGCGTGTTCAATCTGAAGACGGGTCTCGACCTCAAACACTGCCCATCCCCGTTCTCCAGAGATGCTGCCTGACCCGCTGAGTTACTCCAGCACTTTGTGTACCAACCAGCAACAGCAGTTCCTCGTTTCTACATTATGATGCTGGCACAATATGAGGATTTTGGAGGGAGCTTCTATTCCGAGTTGATAATTCCGATCTTTTTGTTAATCCATACACACAGCTGGTGAACAGAAGATATTTGATATTCACACAACAAAATGGGTGCAGCCTTTCCCCACAACTGGAGGCTGGGGTGGAGAGGGGGAAGGTGAAAACAGATGGCTTAATTAATGTGAGCCAACCAGTGAACAAGCAATCCCAACACAGACTCAGATGGGGGGGTCACGTTCATCAGCGGATAAGATCCACCACCGATACTTTAGTGACTAGAAGGCAGGAGAGTAACTGCAACTTCCAGCTGCTCATCCAGCCTGAGGCAGCGGGTCAAACAAAACAAATGTCCAGAAGATCGGAAAGAACATTTACACAGCTCTCCCAAACCTCAGCAGCATTCATGAAGACGCCTTGCCGTCAACGCAGTGCGGTTTGAAATGCCCTCAGTGGGACAGCGAGGGTACCATTTTGTGCACGCAAGTTTCCACATTCAACAGTGGAAGTGTGGTCAGGCTCAGTGTGTAGGAAGGAACCGCAGATGCTGGTTTACACCTTCAGACAGACACAAAATGCTGGTGTCACTCAGCGGGACAGGCAGCACCTTCAGACTTCCAAAGAAGGGCCTCGACCCGAAACGTCACCCATTCCTTCTCTCCAGAGATGCTGCCTGTCCCGCTGAGTTACTCCAGCACTTTGTGTCTATGTGTGTGTGTTATTGATTGAAGAGTGAAGATAGGGTTATCTTGATGCTTCAGCCAATATTGGCCATGGAAGGGGTGGGTGGAGGCAGATAAAACAGAGATGGCACAACTCCAACTCTCACCACCTCCATTACAAAGAGAACTTATAAACTCCTTAAAATCTCCAGGACTTTTGAATAAAACCCATAGCTCCTATGCCATGCATGTCCAACATGATTCTCCACTGTGTACAGCCTTCATGTTACTTCTCTAGCTCCTAACCCAACCATAACATGACATAACCCATTTCCCTATGCCATCTAAAGTGGACACACACACACATAGAGGGTGGCCAGTGCTAGCCCAAGTTGTGATGCATGCCACATACCTACAAACAAAGAGTGCTCACTCCAGAACCCAACCTAATAAAGATGCCCACAGGTGCACCAACGCACCTGAAAATCTACAAAGGCACGGTAAATACGCACTCCGTGTTCACCATCCCCATTGCCATGTTAATAAACGCAAAATAGGCAAGCATACTTTTTTTTTATCCAAGCAGATTAAAAAAAAACAAATAAAGTCCCACTGCCGTTTGGTGCATTCCCTCATATTAAGAACGCAACTGGTTTAGGACACAACAAACTGAACCATGATCAGTGGAGGTTCGACTGCTCAAAGCTTCCAGCAAAATAAAAGTTAAGTTCCCAACGAAAGCACAGCACAAAAGTGACCCACTGATCATTTCCCAAGCGATGTACAAATCATGTTGATATAGACCCCGCTACCTATATAAGAAAGAACTGCAAATGCTGGCTTAAATTGAAGGTTGACACAAAATGCTGGAGTAACTCAGCGGGTGAGGCAGCATCACTGGAGTGAAGGAATGGTTGAACCGAAAAGTTGCCCATTCCTTCGCTCCAGAGATGCTGCCTCACCCACTGAGTTACTCCAGCATTTTGTGTCTACCTTAGACCAGCTACCTGCTGTGTTTACCTTTTGATTTTATCAAACATGCTTGCAATATTTGGCCTTTCTAAATTGATGCTTCATTTGGGATTATTTTGAATCAAACACACAATTCATTGGATTAGTTATAAATCATAACTTAATTTGAACGATGGATGCGCTCAATTTCCTCAGGATTTTTCCCAATCACTGCACAAATGTTCATGAAGCAGAGACTTTAAAATTCAACATCGAACCTCAACTTCCTCAACAGATTTATTTGGCCGAATATTTCTTGGCTTTATCTCCTGAACTGTAGGGGTGAATGGAATCTCGTTTCCACAGGGTGAAAGTGTTTATAAAAGCCACATACGCGCCTGCAATTTGTCACGATTTCTCTCAAATATCTATGGGAACTCTTGGCAGTGGTATTTCGGGGAAAAACAGGGGAGAAATTTATGAAGGCTGTTTTATCTCATTTCAACTATTCCCATCGAGCTACAATGGAACAGAAGGAAACGTTACAATAACTTCCATCTGTCAAAGCCATTAGCTGGAGAACAGTTGTGAGGATTCAGGGTTGGTGTCTGCTTGGACAGTATAATGATAAGCATTCGCAGTGTCAGGAATGGAGGTAATGACAACATTCCTCTGGAAATACCCACCATGAGAACACAAATTTGCCCTCTGCAGCCGGAGCTCAGGAACTCCTGCCTGGCCGGAGCCAGCAGTTTCACTCCCATTCTTTTCCGAGGCCTACTTTGCGGGCCGGCATCACAGCCTAGGCCGACCGTTCCCATATCGTTGGGACCCCTCTCGGTGGCCATGACCTATCCGACAAAAGGGAATATCCAGATAAGATCTGGAACCAAGGGTGCCGGAAAATCAGTGGTAGACCTGTATCTTGTGGCATGGTACCTAGAAGACTGGGCTTGCTACTTCTAATATCACTGGGTCTAGGCTTGTTCACCTGGACAGCTGTTACTGACAGTGGAGAAACAAGGAACTGCAGATGCCAGTTCACAAAAAAAAAGATACAAAGTGCTAGAGCCACTCAGCAGGTCAGACAACATCTCTGGATAAGACTGAAGATGGGTCCCAACCCGACACGTCGCCTGTTCCTTGTTCTCCAGAGATGCTGCCTGACCCGCTGAGTTACTTCAGCACTTCGTTCTTTTGTTTTGTTACTGGCAGTGTGGCCTTGGACAGGGCTTGGAACTGGTGCCGAAACAGGGAAGCTTCGCGGAGATATGCGTCAACGTTCCTGGCATTTGAAAAATTAGGGACACAGCAGGAAAAGTGGGAGTTGGCGAGTTATGGATGTATGCAGAGACTGACCTTAAACTTGGTCAATCAAAGGCTAAGAAAAGAATGGCCACGAGTTCTGAAGGGTTCATTTTAATCTCGCCTTTATCAGGCAACCCTAATGATTAATACTAGATCACATGGAGACCACCAACAGCACCCAAATCATGATCCAGTGCCATTCTTTCCTGTCCGAGTTGGATTTATTCATTGGGAAGCAATTGGATGATTAATCTCTGTTGGGAAAAGGTTATGTATTTAGATGAACAAGACCTTGCATTGAAAGACTAGCGTTGGGAAAGAGGTGGGAAGGGGGGGGGGGGGGGGGGGGGGGGTCAAGGGATCTTCCCTCCATCCCATGCTCTCCTCCATTTACCTGTGGTAGGCAGAAGCTAGGCACAGCCCTGTTTCCTTTTCACAGGAGGAGCGGGAGTGTTCACAGGGGACCCCTCGGTGACCAGTGGTGTCAGAAGAATCTCGGTGTGGGGGAAGAGGGGGTGGGGGGGGGGGGGGGGGGGCTGAAAGGCCAGAGGGGAGAAAAACAACAAATCAGGAAGCATCGCGGGGATCCAAACAAAACAAAGATAGACACAAAATGCTGGAGTAACTCAGCGGGACTGGCAGCATCTCTGAAGAGAAGGAATGGGTGACATTTCGGGTCGAGACCCATCTTCAGACTCAAAACTTCTCCATCCGAAAAGTCACCCATTCCTTCTCTTCAGAGACGCTGCCTGTCCCGCTGAGTTACTCCAGCATTTTGTGTCCATCTTCGATCTAAACCGGCATCTGCAGTTCCTTCCGACAAAGCAAAGAGTCGCATCCCGTAAATTGGAAGAAAGCTTGGATTGTGGCAAAAAAAATGTCATTCCCTGCTCCTCGGTTGGACACTCGTTCCGGGCGTGGCGCTGGGAGGATCGCCCGGGAGAGGGTTTAGTACGCGGGCGGGATGTACTCGTCGGTGCTCGGCTGCGCGGCGTTACCAAACGGCGGCTGCTGGTAGTTCTCGGCGACGTTGGGGTACGGCGGGTAGTCGCTCGACGGGTCCGTGTACTTCTCGGAGAAGTCGGACACGCCAGCCTGATACCTCTTGTAGGCAAACGCCAGCAGCAAGCCCTGCAACGGAAGGCAAAGACCAGGGGTAAGGTTCACAATTCACCATCCGGGAGTTATGTAGAAAACAGCCCCATGGACATGAGATGGACCTCAGTCTCAGTCTCATAGGAGATGTTCTGGGTCAGGACTCCCCCGCCTCAGTCTTAAGAACTGACCCGAAACACTGTCCATCCATGTCCCTCCATAGACACCACTAGACACCTAAAGCAGAATTAGACCATTCAGCCCTACATATATAAGATTGTTAAGGACTACATATAAGATTGTTAAGGGCTTGGACACGCTAGAGGCTGGAAACATGTTCCCAATGTTGGGGAAGTCCAGAATCAGGGGCCCCAGTTTAAGAATAAGGAGTAAGCCATATAGAACGGAGACAAGGAAACACTTTTTCTCACAGAGAGTGGTGAGTCTGTGGAATTCTCTGCCTCAGAGGGCAGTGGAGACAGGTTCTCTGGATGCTTTCAAGAGAGAGTTAGATAGGGCTCTTAAAAATAGCGGAGTCAGGGGATATGGGGAGAAGGCAGGAACGGATACTGATTGAGGATGATCAGCTATGATCACATTGAATGGCGGTGCTGGCTCAAAGACAACTATTGTTATTAAAATTGTCACCTATCCTGCACCTATTGTCTATTGTTAGCCCACCAAGTCTACTCCACCATTCAATCACGGCTGATCTATCTTTTCCTCTCAACCCCATTCTCATGCCTTCTCCCTGTAACCTTTGATGTCATTACTAATCAAC
Organism: Leucoraja erinaceus; assembly: GCF_028641065.1. NCBI lineage: Eukaryota > Metazoa > Chordata > Chondrichthyes > Rajiformes > Rajidae > Leucoraja > Leucoraja erinaceus. The sequence goes on along the minus strand of NC_073399.1, from coordinate 11,059,768 downwards.
TAGGTTTTCCACCGCTCTTTTGTGCATTCCGTCCTGCACTCTCCCCATAAACCCCGACACCCGTACTAATCAAGAATCTCTTAATCTCAGCTTTCAAAGACCCATTGACTTGGCCTCCACAGCCATCTGTGGCAATGGATTTCACAGATTCACCACCCTGTAGCTAAAGAAGGGTGTTATGTTATCCATCTCTAGAGAACATGGATAGGTGGTTGCGTCTTGGCCAGTCTAACACACTTTACCTAGCCTCGTCCCGATCCATGTTCTCCAGAGATGCTGCCTGACTTGTTAATTACTTCACTAGGGATCGTTCCCGCCATCCCAGAGGACTGGTTCTGTTTAGACTGGCGTGGAAGCTAATCTTCTGTTGCCGTTCTCCAGGGAGTCCCTGCGCTGGCAGAGGGAGGTGTTGTCGTCAGCCTCGAGCCAAACACACATCCTCTCACCGCACCTGCCCTTCCAACGGAGCCGGCCGCGGCCGAGGACCAAAGGTGCCGACAGCAGAGTACTGGTGGTGCGTTACTGATGATCAAAGACAGCGGTGAGAGGGAGAAGGGACCCGCGCTGCCGAGAGATACTTGGCGGGGTGGGCCGAGAACGAAGGGGGGACCCGGGGGAGGGGGGGAGGGAGAACGAAGGGACCAGGCGATGGGCCGCCGAGAACAAAGGGGGGGACCAGGTAGGGGAACCGCCAAATCTGCTGCCACTTGCAAGATTTTCACTGTACTTGTCCCTCAGCACTAACATGCTTATGACAATAAATGTGACTCCATCTGAACATCGAAAAAAGAAAAGACGTTTCGCATTGAGGAAGTTATGTCACTCATGGCATCCTCCCATTTTCTTTTTGTTCCTTTCTGACAGCATCATTGCACGCACTGCTGAACCGTTACAACACACTTCTTTCGGAAAGGTAATGGCGAGAGTTAGGTGCCTGCCCTTGAATAGAAAAATAATAGGGCTGAAGGTCTGCAACAGGACGATGTGCAGCTCCTTATTTCGACACTGCATGCGCTTGCACGTGTGCTGCATGGGTGTTCATGCCTGCTGCACAGATACATGCGCGTGTATGTCATTTCATTTTTGACAGTTCCATCCAAAACGTAGTCAACCCACAAAAGATTTAATGGGATATATTGGGCGGAGAATGTTGTTGATTAGTAAGGGCATCAAAGGTTACAGGGAGAAGGCAGGAGAACTGGGTTGAGGGGGAAAAATATCAAATGACGGAGAAGACTCGATGGGCTGAATGGCCGGTTACTACTCCTACGTTTAGTTTAGAGATACAGCGCAGAAACAGGCCCTCCACCGAGTCCGCGCCGACCAGCGATCCCTGCGTATTAACACTATCCTACACTCTGGGGACAATTTACACATACACCAAGCCAATTCACCTGCTTTGTCAATTAACGTCTTTGGAGTGTGGGAGGAAACCGAGGATCTCGGAGAAAACCCACGCAGGTCAAGGGGGAGAATGTACAAACCCTGCGCAGACGGCACCCGCAGTCAGGATCAAACCCAGGTCTCCAGCGCTGTAAAGGCAGCAACTCTACCTCGGCGCCACCGTGCCGCCATGTTCTAACGCATCCAAGTTACACAAGAACGACAAGATGCCGCCAGATTAGACACGTTTCTACTCACCCAGCTAAAAATGGAGAAGAAACAGAAGGCAATGGCAGCACGAGCGCTATCTGACCCAATGAGCGGAATTGCCGTTGTGTTCACCCACTGGTTGGTTAGGAAACAAAAGCCAATAAACCACAGCAAGGTCCAGAGAGCTGGGAACAAAAGAGAGCACACGTTAGATCCCCTGGATAATCAGTGCTGTCACTAGAGCCAAGAGGGTTTTATTATCATGTGTCCCAGAATAAACAATGACATTCTTGCTTCAGTATTTACTTTAATGTCATTTTCGCTGAGCACTTACACACAGAGGAAACAAAAACATGTTTCTCAATCAGTTCCTGTCAGTGCAATTAATAAACACCGAATAAATACATAGAACTTTAAAATTAACATCTAAAATAGACTTTAAAATTGAACTAACAACAGACATTCAGACCGGACAGTGGCTTTGCTTTGGCAGGCGTCTAGCTGTCAATGTATGGGCGAGGTTAGGTGTGTTGGTGTATGATGTATGGGGAGGGGACACAGTCCGTTAACCAGTTTTATTGCCTGTGGGAAGAAGCTGTGGAGCTTCCTGCTGGTTCTGCAGCTGATGCTCCTGTACCTCTTCCCAGAAGGCAGAATGGAGAAGATGGGTGATAGGGGTCCTTAATAATGGAGATGGCTCTGTGGATGCTGCGCTTCTGATAGATCTCCAACAGGAGAGGGAGTGGAGCACCAATGAGCACTTGTAGCAGCACGAGAGAATATATAAACATAGCACACTGGACAGCTGGGTCTCTATTCCATGGAGCGCAGGAGGATGAGGGGAGATCTTATAGAGGTGTACAAAATCGTGAGAGGAATAGATCAGGTAGATGCACAGAGTCTATTGCCCAGAGTAGGGGAATCGAGGACCAGAGGACATAGGTTCAAGGTGAAGGGGAAAAGATTATAATAGGAATCTAAGGGGTAACTTTCTCTCACACAGAGGGTGGTGGGTGTATGGAACAAGCTGCCAGAGGAGTTGAGGCTGGGACTATCCCATTGTTTGAAAGAAACAGTTGGACAGGTACATGGATAGGACAGGTTTGGAGCGTTGTGGACTCTGATGGTTACATGCACTGATAATTTCATGTTCATAAGTTACACAGTATTAACAGAATTAGGTCATTTGACACATCGTGTCTACTCCGCCATTCAATCATCGCAGATCCATCTTTCCCCCCCAACCCCATTCTCCTGCCTTCTCCCTGTAACCTTTGTTGCCCTTACTAATCAGCTAATCATTCCCTCCTGCCTTCTCCCCATAACCCCCGACACCCGTACTAATCAAGAATCTCTCAAACTCCGTCTTTAAAAATACTGATTGACTTTGTCACCACAGGTAAAGAATTCCACAGATTCACCACCCTCTGATGAAAGAAATTTCTCCTCATCTCCTTCCTAAACGAACGTCCTTTAATAAGCGAGTTCGGTATTACAACTGCGCATGCCCAGGTCATGGCTCATTCGGCATAACATTCTCGCCAGCTGAGCTTGTGTGTGTGTGTGTGAGTGTGTGTGTGTGTGTGTGTGTGTGTGTGTGTGTGTGTGTGTGTATGTGTACGGACCCGCGTTTCAGTTTTGCTTCTTGGAGGTAAGAAATCGATGATTTGTACAAAACTCCGATGATTTTGGTGGTTTTATTGCTTTACGTTTTAGTGATTGTGACCATGAATAACAACCATTTTGTATTGTTTTTGTTTTGGGGGGGCGGAGAATAAAATGAAATATCTGAGATAAAAATATCAATAGATGATATGAAGAGTATTAATGGGGTTTTCACTTCTTACTATTCTAGTCCACGGGCTGTGTCCACGTTTGTTGACTTCTGAATGAGTTCTGCATGTAAGTAAAGTTGTGTAGTACAAGGTCACAAGTCTCCTGACTAATCACGTCTCTTCTGATTCCCATTACATTGGATAATGATCTTGTGATTGTATAAATAGCCCCATCATAACTGGCAAGATGATTTGACAGCTCAACGATGGGTGTGGGATGTGGGAGGCCAGCAGTTTAGACTTTTCGATTCACCAAGCCGTCCATCTTTCAGTTCGCTCATGGGATTGGCAAGAGTTTTTTTTTCTCCACATTTCAAGAGTTCCTTGTATTGAGCAGCATGACGACGTTTCTCTTCACCGGCACTCGTTAGCACGGGCTTCTTCGTGAACCGTGCAGCATAAGCAAGAACAACGAGTTCATCTTTTCGTCCCGTCTTTTTCAACCCCCTCTCCGCTAAAAAAATGCTTCAAAGCTTCGACTTTCCATCGCAGAAAATCATCCAGTGTCATATCATCGTAATTTGGATCAGCCATAACCAACATAAGATTCAAAGATGACAAAAACTCAGATGGCAGCAAATTTACTCCGTGTACACAGCGCTATGTTCCCTATTTTTTTTAAATCCCTAATGACCTTTGACAAATCTAGGACCTCTAGTCCTAGACTCTCTCACTAGTGGAAACATCTTCTCCACATCCACTCTATCCAAGCCTTTCACTATTCCGTACATTTCAATGAGGTCCCCCCCTCATTCTTCTAAACTCCAGCGAGTACAGGCCTAGTGCCGACAAACGACAAACGTTAACCTATCCATTCCCGGGATCATTCTTGTAAACCTCCTCTGAACTCTCTCCCGAGCCAACACATCCTTCCTCGGATATGGTTCCCAAAATTGCTCGCAACATTCCAAATGCGGCCTTACCCGCGCCTTATAGAGCCTCAGCATTGCATCCCCGTTTTAGTACACAAGTCCTCTTGAAATAAATGCTAGCATTGAGTTTGCTTTCTTTACTGCAGGGAGAACGTGCAAACTCCACACACACGTACCAACACACACAACACCAGAGGTCAGAGACAAACCCAGTTGTCATCAGTAGAGACTGCCAGCATGGAGACAGAGGTTGGTGCAAATTGCTGGGACTGCAAGTTGAAGGTGGGAGCGGATAACATGGGGCATGGTAAAAGGAGCCAGCAATTCAGTGGTATGGAAGGGAGGGAGGGGGGGTAGGGCAATAAAGGGTGGGGCTGGCAGCATGGTGGCGCAGTGGTAGAGTTGCTGCCTCACAGCACCAGAGACCTGGGTTCTTCGAGCCTCACTGCTGATGCTGCCTGTATGGAGCTTTTAACATTCTCCCCGTGACCTGCGTGGGTTTTCTCCGAGATCTTCTGTTTCCACACTCCAAAGACGTACAGGTTTGTAGGTTAATTAGCTCGGTATAAATGTAAATTGTCCCCAGTGTATGTGGGATAGTGTTAATGTGTGGGGATCACTGATCAACGTGGACTCAGTGGGCCGAAGGGCCTGTTTCCGTGCTATATCTCTAAACTAAAAACTTCAGCATTTGCTGCAGTTCAAACTATTGAATAAGATTCAAGTTAATAGTGAAGATAGATGGAAAACGCTGGAGTAACTCAGTGGGTGAGGCAGCACCTCTGGAGAGAAGGAATGGGTGATGTTTCGGGTCGAGACCCTTTTTCAGACTGAGAGTCAGGGAAGAAAGAGATGTAGAGATATGGAAGGTAAGGTGTCAAAATGCAGATCAAAGGGGATGTTGATCAAGGAAAATGTAGAATGGTTCATTGTTGGAAGGTGAAGGGACAATGAAGCATAAAATCAGTAACGTTTAATCAAGAGTGACATTGACAGTGAAATTAGTCAGAGAACTAGGATGGGGGAGGGATGGAGAGAGAGGGAAGCAAGGGTTACTTGAAGTTAGAGAAATCAATATCCATACTGCTTGGGTGTAAGCTGCCCAAGTGAAATATGAGGTGCTGTTCCTCCAATTTGCATTGGGCCTCACTCTGACAGTGGAGGAGGCCCAGGACTGAAAGTTCAGTGTGGGAATGGGAGTGAGAGTTAAAGTGTTTGGCAACCAGAGATCACGTAGGCCGAGGCGGTAATAGTGATGGTTTTGGTGAATCATTGTTTGCTGTGGAAAATTAACTAAATAGTAATTTGATACATCTGTGGCATGAATCATTCGACAACCTGCTAAGGTTTTCCTCTAACATAGAGGAAATCCTTAAAAAGTGCCATCAGAGACAGTACCTACTCAGGAAGCTGAAGTCATTTGGGATTAACAAAGACATTCTCACCACATTCTACTACGCATTCATTGAAAATGTAATAACCTTCTCTTTCACTAGCTGGTTCCACTACATCACCCTGCAAAACAGAAACCGCCTGTTGAATGTGGTCAAGGTCTGCTCAAAAATCATTGAGCAGCCCGTCCGAACTCTCACTGCCCTATGCGACCAACAGTCTGTAAAGTTAACACGCAGGATTCTTCAGGACCCCTCTCACATCCTGTTTCCTGAGTTTGAGTGGCTCCCCTCAGGACGCAGACTCCGCTGTCCGGGTTGCCGGACACAGAGGAGGAAGGCAACCTTCATCCCCAGGGCTGTCCAGCTTTTTAATGCTGATCACCGACTCATGAACATATGAAATGAAATAACCTTCTATATGCACTTTTTAATTGAAGCACTTAGGAAGCACTTTAAAGACTATTGCTATGTGTTGAATGTTGATGTGCGGTGTGTGTTGTGTGATTGTGCAGTGTGTCTGTGAAATGCGTGTGCTGGTTGATTGTGCAGTATGCGTGCTGCTTATGTTTGTTGATTGTGTCCCTTTTTAAAAAGCTACTGTAATGCGCCCTTTTAAATTGCCCCTCGGGGACGAATAAAGTGCTTTGAATTGAATTGAATCATGCACCTTGCTTCAGAAAATGGCCATCAACTCCAGCATTCAATGACTCAGCTATAAAATCAGCTTACAGCTCCAATATCTACACAAACTACCATGGGGTAGGGGGGGAGTAGGCAACCGAATATCTAAGCTGGAGAGTGTGCAGGGAAGATTTACGAGGATGTTGCCAGGACTTGAAGGCCTGATCCGTAGGGAGAGGTTGGGCAGGCTAGGACTTTGGGGAGGCTGAGGGGCGATCTTATGGAGAGGTGTATTGGATCATGAGGGGAATAGATAGGGTGAATGCACAGTCTTTTATCCAGAGTAGGGAAATCAAGGGCTAGAGGGCATAGGTTTAGGGTGAGTTGGGGAAAGATTTAATAGGAACCCTAGGGACATCTTTCTCCACACACAGTGTTGAGGGTATCTGGAACAAGTGCCAGAGGAGGTAATTGAGGCGAGTAAAAGACAAAAGGACAAAAAGTACTGGAGTAACTCATTGGGTGCTGTCTGTGTGGAGTTTGTCCGTTCTCCCGTGATCACGTGGGTTTTCCCCGGGTGCTCCGGTTTCCTCGCACACTCTAAAGAAACACAGGTTTTCAGGCTAATTGGCTTCGGTAAAAAGTGTAAGTTGTCCTTAGTGTGTGTGTAGCGGGTGCTGGCGTTCTAGGGATCGCTGGTCGGCACGGACTCGGTGGGCTGTTTCCACGCTGCATCTCTAAACTAAATCTCAAAGACGTGCGGGTTTATAGGTTAATTGGCCTCTGTGAATATTGCCCCCCGGTGTGTAGAAAGTGGGATGAACGTGGAACTGGGTATGAACAGGTGATCAATGTTCAGAGCGGGGGTGGGGGTGGGGGTGGTTGATCGATGGCTGGCATGGACTGGGTGGGCCGAAGGGCCTGTTTCCACGTTGCCGTATCTCGAAGGCAAACCAAAGTAGACACCAGTTACTTTATCTACCTGAAACTGCAAGGTCGGCCAGAACGATGTGCTTGCGTTGGTTGGCGTTGCTGATCTGAGGGAAATACACATCAAGGGCAAAGAAGACGATGCAGATGAGAAAGGCAAGCACGCCAATGCCCACACCGTAATGGCAGGCATCCACGTTCTGGTTGAAGATGCACTGCAGCTTTCCTGATGTCGGTAGGTTTATGTAACCCTCGCTGCTGATGCAAGCAAACACAACGATCGAGAAGATCTACAAGAAAACACACAACAGAAATTGAAAGGCCACATGGTCATAGGGAATAGCAGTAGAATTAGGCCATTCTGCCCATTAAGTCTACTCCACCATTCATTCATCGCTGATCTATCGTGTAGGAAGGAAGTGCAGATGCTGGTTTAAACCGAAGATAGACGCAAAATGCTGGAGTAACTCAGCAGGACAGGCAGCACCCCTGGAGAGAAGGAATGGGTGACCCTACTTAAGACTGGTTGGGGATCTATCTCTCCCTCCGAACCCCATTCTCCTGCCTTCTCCCCATAACCTCTGCCACCCTTACAGATCAAGTATTTATCTATCTCTGCTTTAAAAATATCCACGGACTTGGCCTCCACAGCCTTCTGTGGCAAGAATTCCACAGATTCACCACCCAAAAAGCGACATTATTTTGCACACAGAAAAATTTGTTCTGTCTTCCGTAACTTCATAATGTGCAAAGTGCTGCTCTTTGGGCTCACCGCTGGGCTGACTGTCGATTTGTTTCCAGCCGGCCATTTCTCCTGCTCCTCGCTTCAGTCAGGCAGAAGATGCAGAGGCTTAAAAAGATGAGCACCATCAGACTCAGGGCGAACTTCTTCCCCTCTATCGTGCTTTTCAATCATCCTTCCTAAAGCTAGGGTACACTCTGATGCATCTCTACCACAAAATAGTGCCAAAACCTGGCGACTCATGTGTGGGAAGGAACTGCAGATTCTGGTTTAAACCAAAGATAGACACAAAAAGCTGGAGTAACTCTGCGGGACAGGCAGAGAAGGAGTGGGTGACATTTCGGGTTGAGACGACTGACGAAACGTCACCCACTCCTTCTCTCCAGAGATGCTGCCTGTCCCGCTGAGTTACTCCAGCTTTTTATGTCTGTTTTCGTTGTCAAGAGTGTTGTGGCAGTGCATCAAGCCATTTCATTAAGTCAATTAAATCACTGCACTAATAGTAAGCCTTTATTAAGAGAGCAAAGAGACTCGTCAGCTGATTGCAAATATCACAAAATGGCTTTTCTCAGTACCTCGTGACAATAAACTAAATTAAACTGGTGTCTGAAAATGGATCTCGACCCGAAACGTCACCCACTCCTTCTCTCCAGAGTTGCCTCCTGTCCCGCTGAGTTACTCCAGCTATTTGTGTCTATCTTCGACTCATGTATACTCTTCTGTGTATTCTTCCGATATATGTACTGAAAGTATACTCTGTACTGAATCCAAGTCAAATAGAAACTGGCACTCACCGACATGCCAGAATGTACCACCAACGTAAATATCCCAGTGAATACAGCCACGAAATACCTTACAACAAGGAAAAGAAACAAGGAATGCAGATGCTGGTTTACACAAAAGGACACAGAGTGCTGGAGGAACTCAGCAGGTCAGGCAGCATCTCTCGAGAACATGGATAAGACAACTTTGGGGTTAGGACCCTTCTTCTGATTGAAGAAGAGTTTCAAACTGAATCGTCACCTATGCATGTTTTCCAGAGATGCTGCCTGACCCGCTGAGTTACTCCAGCACTCAATGTCTTTAAATGTAATTTGTACACGTCTTTCTCTACGTGGGACTGCTACATGTCTTCTGTAAACTCCCAACTCATTATCTGCAAACACATTGAATGGAGTACCGTAACAAATAAATATATAGCACATTCTTCAGCCATACCTGGTAAACTAGACTATAATCGTGCAGGCCATGGTAGGAGGGCGAAATAAATTAGTTACTGCATCTCCCACAGTACAACAATGACCAAACTTCAAAAGTTTCCTATTACCTGAAAGTCACCTTAGAACATAATGAAAGGCGCCAGAAAAATGTAGGTTTACACAAAAAAGCTGGAGAAACTCAGCGGGTGCAGCAGCATCTATGGAGCGAAGGAAATAGGCAACGTTTCGGGCCGAAACCCTTCTTCAGACTGATCGGGGGCGGGGGTGGGTGGGGACAAGAAAGGGAAAAGGAGGAGTAGCCCGAAGGCTGGGGGATGGGAGGAGACAGCAGGGGGGCTGAGGAAGGGGAGGAGACAGCAAGGACTAACAAAATTGGGAGAATTCGATGTTCATGCCCCCGGGATGCAGACTCCCCAAACGGAATATGAGGTGCTGTTCCTCCAATTTCCGGTGCTGCTCGCTGTGGCCATGGAGGAGACCCAGGACAGAGAGGTCGGAGACGTAGTGGGAGGGGGAGTTGAAGTGCTGAGCCACCGGGAGGTCAGCTTGGTTATTGCGGACCGAGCGGAGGTGTTCGGCGAAACGATCGCCCAACCTCCGCTTGGTCTCACCGATATAGATCTGCTGACATCTAGAGCAGCGGACGCAATAGATGAGGTTGGAAGAGATGCAGGTAAACCTCTGTCGCACCTGGAACGATTGCTTGGGTCCTTGAACGGAGTCGAGGGGGGAGGTAAAGGGACAAGTGTTGCATCTCTTGCGGTTGCAAGGGAAAGTGCCCGGGGAGGGGGTGGACCGAGAGGGAAGGGAAGAATTGACAAGGGAGTTATGGAGGGAGCGGTCTTTGCGGAAGGCAGATATGGGGGGAGATGGGAAGATGTGGCGAGTGGTGGGGTCACGTTGGAGGTGGCGAAACTGCCGGAGGATTACTTTTTGTATGTGACGGCTGGTGGGGTGAAAGGTGAGGACTAGGGGGACTCGGCCCTTGTTGCGAGTGCGGGGATGGGGAGAGAGAGCAGTGTTGCGGGGTATGGAAGAGACGTAGGTCTTTCTTACAAATATGACAGTTTGCTTGAGGATTATTGTATAATTAAATCTTAGTAAAAAAATTCAAAGATTTAATCTTTTACTAAGATGACAGGCTGCAAAGTGGCGCAGCGGTAGAGTTGCTGCCTTACAGCGCCAGAGGCCCGGGTTCGATCCTGACTACGGGTGCTTGTCTGTACGGAGTTTGAACGTTCCCCCCGTGACCTGCGTGGGTTTTCTCCAAGATCTTCGGTTTCCTTCCACACTCCAAAGTTTGTAGGCTAATTGGCTTGGTATAAATGTAAATTGTCCCTATGGTGCAGGATATTGTTAATGTGCGGGGATCGCTGGTCGGCACGGACTCGGTGGGCCGAATGGCCTGTTTCTGCATTGCACCTCGAAACTAAACTAAGAGGTTTGTTTCCCATTTAGAGGTTACTCCTTTGAATGTGCACAGCACCATCCACAAAATATCGTTTCAAAAGATGAAAAGTACAGGCCTCAAATTATTATTTCAATCACATGAAATATTTAAGATAATTAGACACGTCAAAAGGGTTTATAAGGACTTTAAAAGTTGGACCTCACTGAAAGAATTAAACTTTCCTAACTGCCAAGTTATGATTGAGATATAATTTCTTCAGAAGTTAAATTCATTACCACAATATAATTCTATTATGACCAATTGCAATTCATGGGATAAGGACATCAAAGCCTAAATGAAGGAACTGTTTAGCATGCTTTAAAGTTGAGAAAATAACGTCCATAATAAAAACTTACTGGCCGAGAGACGACGTCTGTTTTTTATTTATTTATTTATTTATTTATTTATTTATTTATTTTTTTTAATTTTTTTTTTATTTTTAATTTTTTTATTATTGGAGATAGGTACATAATCTATTACATCATTACTGTTACATCATTTTTAAATTGATAATATTGTCAGTTATTATTACATTGTCTCCAATACTTTTTGCATTTTTCTTCGTTTTTTTTTTATAACTAGATAGAGCTAAAGGGATAGATGAAATAGAGAGAGGGAAGAAGGAAAAAGAAAACTAAAATAAAAAAAAAAGGAAGAGGAGTGAAAGAGGTAATTGAAGAAGAATGGAAAAATTTGTTAGAGTTTAAAAACATCATTCGAGATATGTTCGTACATTTCGAAGTATAGCATTTCATCCAATCTTTAGTCCGGGTGCTAGTCAGGTTCCTGTGCTGAACTATTCTGACCCTTTAAGTAATCAATAAAAGGAGACCATGTTCCAACGAATAATTCCTGTTTATCCAACAGGGAAAATCTGATTCTTTCCATGTTTAAGGTCTCCGTCATTTCTATAATCCACATTTTGATTGTGGGGGCCGTAGGGCCTTTCCAAAATTTTAGGATTAATTTTTTTCCTGTTATTAAACTGTAATCGATAAAGTTTCTTTGTGTTATGCTAAGTGTTTGATTTAATTCTAATATTCCGAGTATTATTAATTTTGAGTTTGGTTCCAGTTGTGTGTTGGTTACTTTGGATATTATACTAAAAATATTTACCCACGTCTGTTTTTTAACCGGATGGTCCAAATACCATTACAGTAGAGCTTGCATAATGGTCTATAAGGCTACTCAAAACTCTAAAATGATCATTATTAAGTATAGGTTTATTATTGTCACGTGTACCGAGGTACAGTGAAAAGCTTTGTCTTGCATGCTAACCTCACAGAGCAGACACATCAAATACAGTCAATGTGTAGGAAGGAACTGCAGGTGGTGGTTTAAACCGAAGATAGGCACAAAAAGCTGGAGTAACTCAGCGGGTCAGGAAGCATCTCTGGAGAGAAGGAATGGGTGACGTTTCGGGCCGAGACCCTTCTCCAGACCTTCAGGTCCGCATGGGCCAACATAATCTACCGGCTGACATACACTTTAACTCCCCCTCCCGTTCCCACACTGACCCTCCTGTCCTGGGCCTCCTCCACTATCAGAGTGAGGCCCAATGCAAATTGGAGGAACTGCACCTCATATTTCGCTTGGGCAGTTTACAACCCAGCGGCGTGAATATTGATTTCTCTAACTTCAAGTAACCCTTGCATCCCTTCCCCTCTCTCCATTCCCCGCCTCCCCCACTCTGGTCATGGCTCAAGCTTCAAAGTCGTCTTGGTGAGTCTCATTGCCTGTAACTCGTTTTCACCTAGCCACTAGCGAAGAATGGCCTGTTTCCTTATCATCGTTAAGTAAAAAAATAAAACTCAAAAAAATATATATACACATACATATATATACACACATACATATATATACAATCAAGTTCATCGGTAGAGTAAAGGGGAAGATATAGATGTAGAATATAGTTCTTAGCATTGTAGTGCAACAGGTCCATTGACAAAGTGCAATGTCCGCTATTGCTGTCGGACTGTTCGGAAGCCTGATAACAGAGGGGAAGATGCTGTTCCACAGTCTAGTGGTGTGCGCTTTCAAGCTTCTCTACCTTCTGACGGCTGGAAGCAGAGAGGAGGGGGATTGACGGTGGTGGGGCAAGCCTTTGATTATGTTAGCTGTTTTTCCAAGGGAGGCTGAAGTACAGACGGACCCAACGGTGGGAAGTCCGGTCTGTGAGAAGGACTGGGCTACATCTACAACTCTGTAATTTCTTGTGGTCTTGAGCAGAGCTGTTCCGCAAACCAAGTTGTGTTACAATGCGACAACATGCTCTCTGTGGTGCATTTGCAGTTTCCTCATGTTCTTCAGGAAGCAACGGCCTTGCTCTGCCTTCTTGGCAGCGGCATTCATGCGATTGCTCCACGATAGATCTTTGGTAATGTTACCGCCCAAGGAACTTGAAGCTCTCAACTACAGTCCACCACCCATTTTCTGGGAAAAGAGCTTGCATAATGGTCTATAAGGCTACGCAAAACTCTAAAATGATCATTATTAAGTATAGGTTTATTATTGTCACGTGTACCGAGGTACAGTGAAAAGCTTTGTCTTGCATGCTAACCTCACAGAGTAGACGCATCAAATACAGTCAATGTGTAGGAAGGAACTGCAGGTGGTGGTTTAAACCGAAGATAGGCACAAAAAGCTGGAGTAACTCAGCGGGTCAGGAAGCATCTCTGGAGAGAAGGAATGGGTGACGTTTCGGGCCGAGACCCTTCTCCAGACCTTCAGGTCCGCATGGGCCAACATAATCTACCGGCTGCCATACACTTTAACTCCCCCTCCCGTTCCCCACATTGACCTTTCTGTCCTGGGCCTCCTCCACTATCAGAGTGAGGCCCAACGTAAATTGGAGGAATTGCACCTCATATTTCGCTTGGGCAGTTTACAACCCAGCGGCGTGAATATTGATTTCTCTAACTTCAAGTAACCCTTGCATCCCATCCCCTCTCTCCATTCCCCGCCTCCCCCACCCTGGTCATGGCTCAAGCTTCAAAGTCGTCTTGGTGAGTCTCATTGCCTGTAACTCGTTTTCACCTAGCCACTAGCGAAGAATGGCCTGTTTATCATCTTTAAGTAAAAAACTAAAACTCAAAAAAAAAAATATACACATACATATATATACACATACATATATATACACATACATATATATACAATCAAGTTCATCTGTAAAGGGGAAGATATAGATGTAGAATATCGTTCTTAGCATTGTAGCGCAACAGGTCCATTGACAAAGTGCAATGTCCGCAATTGCTGTTCGGAAGCCTGATAACAGAGGGGAAGATGCTGTTCCACAGTCTAGTGGTGTGCGCTTTCAAGCTTCTCTACCTTCTGACGGCTGGAAGCAGAGAGGAGGGGGATTGACGGTGGTGGGGCAAGCCTTTGATAATTTTGGCTGTTTTTCCAAGGGAGGCTGAAGTACAGACGGACCCAATGTTGGGAAGTCCGGTCTGTGAGAAGGACTGGGCTACATCGACAACCCTGCAATTTCTTGTGGTCTTGAGCAGAGCTGTTCCGCAAACCAAGTTGTGTTACAATGCGACAACATGCTCTCTGTGGTGCATTTGCAGTTTCCTCATGTTCTTCAGGAAGCAACGGCCTTGCTCTGCCTTCTTGGCAGCGGTGATTGCTCCACGATAGATCTTTGGTAATGTTACCGCCCAAGGAAGTTGAAGCTCTCAACTACAGGTCCACCACCCATTTTCTGGCAACTGGTGGAGCCCCCCTACCCCGCCTTTAATCCGGACAAAATTGCCCCCCCACCCCTCCCTGGAAGTCTCCCCAAAAATGTGGTGCCCAGGCCGGTTCAGGCGGCCGATCCTGACCTCATCGGGTCTTCTTCACCAATTGGCGGGTGGAATTTGCCACCATGCGGTTGAGACTGTGGTACTCCGGCCGTTCCCATTGCTGACTTCTGCGGCCGACTTTGCGGGCCGGTATCTCAGCCCGCCAAGGCCGTGACCTCTGTTGGTCCTTGTAGATTTGAACTTGAGCAACACGCCCTCTACGTTACATCTCCATCTCGGTTTACACATCGCTGCCTGCGTTTCCGTACATGGTCCACTAAGCCCACAAGCTGCCAGCACTGAACACAAGCCAAACAGCACAGTTGGATGCATTGCATCTTCATTTGGATGTAAACAGAAAGGGATACTGGAGTTAACTATGAAGTTTGGAAACAAAGAATTGCAGATGCTGGTTTGCAAAGAAGGGCACAATGTGCTGGAGTAACTCAGCGGGTCAGGCAGCATCCGTGGAGAACATGTACAGGTGATGTTTCAGGTCGAGACCCTGATTGATCAGTCTGAAGTAGGGTCCTGACCTGAAACATTACCTATCGGGTGGCGCAGTGGTAGAGTTGCTGCCTTACAGTGCCAGAGACTCGATCCCGTACGGAATTTGTACGTTCTCCCTGTGACCCGCGTGGGTTTCTCCCACACGCCAAAGACGTACAGGTTTGTAGATTAATTGGCTTGGCGTAAATGTAAATTGTCCCGAGTTAGTGTAGGACAAGGGTAAATGTGCGGGGATCGCTGGTCAGTGTGGACTCGATGGGCCACAAGGCGCTGCATCTCTAAACTAATTTAGAGTATTTAAGAGGGAGTTAGATGTGGCCCTTGTGGCTAAGGGGATCAGGGGGTACGGAGAGAAGGCAGGTACGGGATAATGAGTTGGATGATCAGCCATGATCATATTGAATGGCGGTGCAGGCTCGAAGGGTCGAATGGCCTACTCCTGCACCTAATTTCTATGTTTCTATGTTTCTAAACAACACTTTCCATGTTTGAGAAGGAACTGCAGATGCTGGAAAATCGAAGGTAGACAAAAATGCTGGAGAAACTCAGCGGGTGAGGCAGCATCTATGGAGCGAAGGAAATAGGCAACGTTTCGGGCCAAGACCCTTCTTCAGACTTTCCATGTCCTCCAGATAGTTGGGACATTGTTGACTGGTGTGGGAGAGAAGGGCCAGTTTCCACACATTATTATTCTATGACATGCTGTCTGACCCACTGAGTTACTCTAATACCTTTCTACAGTATTTTCTTTGCAAGATCTGAAGACACTTTATATCCATACCACGAACAATGTCAAAGAGTCCAACAAGGAATGGGAGCTTAATTCATCCGAACACAATAAAGAGCAACGCCACAGCAGACGATAGACACAAAAAGCTGGAGTAACTCAGTGGGACAGGCAGCTTCTCTGGAGAGATGGAATGGGTGACGTTTCTGGTTGAGACCCTTCTTCATCCTTCTATATCTCTCTCTCTATATCACTGCCTGACGCACTGCGTTACTCCAGCATTTGGACTCTAGTCTTCAGTTTAAACCGGCATCTGCAGTTCCATCCTGCACCTATTGCCCCTCACAGATGACTGCAGTGTGGACTGTTGCGTTCATCACTGGAATCAAACTCCGCTCCACGGCCAAACAGAAGCACTGTTCCCATCACACTCACACTAAAAGACCCTTCACAATGCGAGCAAACACACAAAAAAAAGAAGACACCAGTTGCTTATCAAAGAGATAGAAGTTCCTTGCAGAGCAGTGTCGGAAGTCATTGGACAGGAAACACTCCCTTCCTGTTCTCAGCACAATCTCACCGCGACACACTTGGTCTCAAAAGGTCATCGAGCTCCACTTGTTTTTTAACAATTCTTCAGGACTGTTGAGGAACTGGTCTTGGTGATGTTCGGGTTATTTGCTTCAGCTCAGGATAGTTTGTGTCATAGAGTCATCGATGACCATCGGGGAATGTTGCCCGCTCCAGACTGCAGGGGTACGTGCTGAGGGACGCACAGAAGCTCGCTGCAGCCAATGCCAAGGCTCTCTGGGGGAGGACCACAGTCTAGGGTCCTTCCCCTGCTGGATATTGAGGGGCAGCGTGTAGTGGAGACACCCATCAAACAAGGGAAGGGATATCATAAGTGATATGAGTAGAATTAGGCCATTGGGCCCATCAAGTCTACTCTGCCATTCAATCATGGCTGATCTATCTCTCCCTCCTATCCCCATTCTCCTGCCTTCTCCCCATAACCTCTGACACCTGTACTACTCAAGAATCTATCTCTGCCTTAAATATATCCACTGACTTGGCCTCACATCCTTTTGTGGCACAGAATTGCACAGATTCACCACCCTCTGACTAAAGACATTTCTCTTCATCTCCTTCCTAAAAGAATGTCCTTTAATTCTGAGGCTATGACCTCTAGTCCTAGACTCTCCCACTAGTGGAAACAACTTCTCCAGGGGGCCACAAGAGGGGTATAATTATGTATTTAGGGAACATTACCAAATACAAATGTACAGTTTGTACAGTCACAGAGAATGTTGGAGGAATTTTGCACAGTTCTTGTTTTCTACATATTTTTTATGCCAGTTAAATAAAGTTGAATTCGATTCGATCTGAACAAGAGACTCTGTGCATCTACCCGATCTATTCCTCTCAAAATGTTATACACCTCTATAAGATCACCCCTCATCCTCCTGCGCTCCAAGGAATAGAGTCCCAGCCTACTCAACCTCTGCCTGTAGCTCAGACCATCTAGACCTGACAAAATCCTCGAAAATCTTCAAATATATCGGCGAGACTAAGCACAGGCTTGCCGATCGTTTCACTGAACACCTCGGCTTAGTCCATCGAGGCGAGAGAGAAGGACCGGACATTGTACAACATATTCTGGTAGAAGTTAAACACAATGCTGTGCATTCTCTGCTGCCTGCTATCAGAAACTCTTTTTTTTCTTGTTCCAAATTTTCCATTTGATGGGTGTTGCCTCTTTTATTTTTGCCTCTTATTAACCCACCTCACCCCTCTGGTCCTTGATTCCCCTACTCAAGAGACTCTGTGCATCTACCCGATCTATTCCGATCATGATTTTATACACCTCTATAAGATCACCCCCTCATCCTCCTGCGCTCCAAGGAATAGAAACCCAGCCTACTCAACATCTCCCTATACCTCAGACCCTCGAGTCCTGGCAACATCCTCGTAAATCTTCTCCGAGCCCTTTCAAGCTTGACAATATCTTTCCATAACATGGTGCCCAGAACTGAACACAATACTCTGAATGCGGTCTCATACAACTGTAACACGGCTTCCCAACTTCTATACTTAATACTCTGACTGATGAAGGCCAAAGTGCCAAAAGCCTTTTTGACCAGCCTATCTACCTGCGACTCCACCTTCAAGGAACCATGCACCCACACTCCTAGATCCCTCTCCTCTACAACACTCCACAGAAACTTACCATTCACTGTGTAGGTCCCGCCCTTGTTAGACGTCCCAAGATGCAACACCTCATTATAACAACTTCTAAAAAATCATTTGGGCATCCGTGGACAGGAATGGTTTACAGGGAAAGACACAAAATGCTGGAGTGACTCAGCGGGACAGCAGCATCTCTGGAGAGAAGAAATGGGTGACGTTTCGGGTCAAGACCCATCCTCTGCTGATTAGAGGGATATGGGCCAAACGCGGGCATGTGAGACCAGTGTGGATGGGGCATCTTGCATGGCATGAACAGGTTTGGCTAAATGGCCTGTTTTCATGCTGTATGAAACCGGGGCAAGCGCTCAGTGTACATGTCACCCCTAACTTTCTCTTTCCCTTTGCTTTCCTAACTTTCTCTTTCCCTTTGCTTTCCCGGTAACCCTGGCTGGAAAGCAGACAGCTTGCACCCCTCCCCCTTCCTCTATCTCCCTTCTTCTCCCTCCCCCCCCCCTGTTTCTCCCCCCTCTCTTGCTAACCTTCTGCCTCCCCTGCACGCATCATTGCTCCCTTTCTCTCTCCCCCTTTTGCCCCTCCCTTGTCAACTTTCCTCCTCCCACCCTTACCCTCTTCCTCTCTCTACACTCCTTTCCCCCACCCGTCTGGGCCGTGGAGTTGACCCGGGGACATGTAACAGGCGCGTTGGGGGCCAACGCGGAAGTAACTGGAGCAACGCGGATGTGGCCGCGGCGCCGGGCCTGGGTTTAATGGGCCATATAAACCAAAACTAGTTGACGTTGCGCGGAAACAAAAACAACACAATAATAGAGAGTGCCCCTTGAATCAACCCTATATCCCGCAGCTTTGGAAGTTTGACAAAGGGCCGCTCTCACTTCCTGAAATTTTAAAACTGCCCGAAGTGGCCAATGTTTCCTGAAACTGACGCTAGACACAACACGCTGGAGTGCCTGCACGTTCCCCGAGACTGAACCTGTAGCCCAACCCGGGCCGCGGTCACCCTCGCTGTGGTCACCAGTCATAGAAAACATCGAGGAATCGGAGCACGAGTAGGCCATTCGGCCCTGTGAGCCAGTACTGCCTTTCAATATGATCATGGCAACGTCCCTTGATTCCTTTAGCCCTAAGAGCTAAATCTAACCCTCTCTCTCAGTGTAGCCCCGACCCTCTCTCACACTCACCCAGCCCTTGCTCACACTCGCCCGGCTCACACACTCGGCTCATACACACCCAGTTCACACGCTTGGCTCATACACACCCGGCTCATACGCACCCGGCTCACACGCGCCCTGCTCACACTCACCCAGCTCACGACCCGAGCGATTACATGCGGTTGCTGGAAAAAGTTGCTCAGGTCAAACGAGCCGCCCGACATGGCCGCGCCGTACACGTTGCCTTCCATCTCCCGTCGTTGCTGCTGCTGCAGGATGTTTTAAGCTGGAGTTTCACCTTGTTACCCCCCTTGTTGTTCGGCGATGGAGGGGGGAAAGCAAGGGCAACGGGCCGAGACCAGGGATTGTGGAAGGCCAGTCCTTCTGCTCAGCAGCTCCCGGATCGCAATGCAATGATCCGCAACACGTCAGTGCACTGAACGAGTTACACACACAGAGTTAGAGGGCGAGAGAGAGTTTAGAAATAGAGAGAGAGAGAGAGAAGGGCCGGACCATCACATCACATGACGGCACCTGAACTAGAGTAAACAGTTGCGTTCGGGTCTGAAGAAGGGTCTCGACCCATTCCTTCTCTCCACAGATGCTGCCTGTTCCGTTGAGTTACTGCAGCTTTGTTTTGTGTCTATCTAGAGTAAACAGAAGCAGGAGAAGCGACATGGTCTAAATACTCCATTACAACTGGAGGGAACAGACAGGGTAGACGCACAGAGTCTCTTTGCCCAGAGTAGGGGAATCGAGAACCAAAGGACATAGGTTTAAGGTGAAGGGGGAGAGATTTAATAGGAATAGGAAAATAGTAACTTTTATTCACATAAGGTGGGTGTATGGAACGAGCTGCCGGAAGAGGTAATTGAGGGCAGGGGCTATCGCAACGAATTAAAAAAAACATTAAAACAGGTACATGGATTGGGACAGGTTTAGAGGGATATGGGCCAAACGCAGGCAGGTGGGACTAGCGTAGCTGGGACGTGTTGGCCAGTGTGGGGAAAGATGGGCCGAAGGGCCTGTTTCCATGCTGTATGACTGTGTGACCTGTCGTGCCTTCCCCTCTCCTGCTTTTCTGGGAGCAGAAATGGTTAACGTGCCCCCAGGAAATGCATGAGGGAGGATAAATTCTACACACACACACACACACACACAGGAATAGCGAGAATAGGCGTGGAAATAGCAGCAACGTGGAAGGAAGAAATAAGAGAATTGAGATGGAGACACGAGGATGCAGATGCTGCAATCCTGAGCGAAACACAAAGTGCTGGGGGAACATAGCGTGTCGGGCAGCGTCTATGGTGGGAAGGAACAATCGGAAGAAGGGTCCCAACACGAAAACTGGTCTGTCCATTCGCTCGACTGTCTGCAGACGTGTCCCGACCCGAAACGTCGCCGATTCACGTTCTCCACAGATGCTGCTTGATCCGCTGTGTTCCCCCAGCGGTGAGTTCTTCCGGCACTTTGGGTCCTTCTTCGTTAACCAGCACCTGCAGTTCTTTGTTTCTAAAGCTTATGGTAAATGCGATTAATCCCCAGTGTCCATGTCTCTGTCCGTCTAAAAGAAGACGCACTACTGCAGAGTATAGAAATGACTGCATTTAACAAAGCATTCCTGATATTCAGAAGGGTCTCGACCCTAAACGTCACCCATTCCTTCTACACAGAGATGCTGCCTGCCCAGTAGAGTTACTCCAGCATCTTGAGTCTCTCTTTGGTTTAAACCAGCATCTGCATAGTTCATCCCTACACATTCCTGATATTGATAAGTGTTTGTTGTATGTTTCCATTTTGAGTATTTGATATTGTAATCGACCATAGCTTTTAAATGTACCTGAAGCCGACAAAGAACCCAGTGTTGTGAATCACATTTTCAACTGTTGGGCTTCTGGCGTTAAGTTGAATAGCGGGGGGGAAGCTTTAGTCCTGAAACAGGTGAGATGAAAACAGAGCACTTTGTGTTCGCGGCGGTTTATAGGAGTCAGTGAGAAGCAATTTGACCCATTTTGTGAATCAGCTTCAATCCACGTTTTCCACCAATCTTCCAGTTAGAGCATTGAACGGTACAGCACAGGAACAGGCCCTTCGGCCCACAGTGATTTTCAAGATGTCTCTCTTGCCTGACCAGAATATGTCCAACATTTTCTCTCAAGATAGGCACAAAAAGCTGGAGTAACTCAGCTGGTC
Organism: Leucoraja erinaceus; assembly: GCF_028641065.1. Lineage (NCBI taxonomy): Eukaryota > Metazoa > Chordata > Chondrichthyes > Rajiformes > Rajidae > Leucoraja > Leucoraja erinaceus. Next base: position 11,038,537 of record NC_073399.1, on the reverse strand, counting down.
AGGCAGCATCTCTGGAGAAACTCGTGGACCAGAGGACATAGGTTTAAGGTGAAGGGGAAAAGATTTAATAGGAATCTGAGGAGTAACTTTTTCCACACAAAGGGTGGTGGGCGTATGGAACAAGCTGCCAGAGGAGGTAGTTGAGCCAACATTTAAGAAAGTTAGACAGGAACATGGATAGGACTGGTTGGGAGGGATATGGACCAAACTGCGGGCAGGTAGGACTAGTGTAACCGGGACATGTTGGCCGGTGTGGGCAAGTTGGGCTGAAGGGCCTGGTTCCACACTGTATCACTCTATGACTCTAAGAGGAATAGGTGACGTTTTGGGTCAAGACCCTTCTTCAGACTGAGAGTCAGGGGAAAGGGAAACAAGAGATATAGAGGGAGAGATTATAGAACAGATGAGGAAGATGTGCAAAAAAGTGATGATAATAAAGGAAACAGGGCATTGTTACATTTTCTCTCTTTGCTTCAGATTCATAGCATTTGGTTTGTTCCAACATTTAACTGTAGAATACCGTTTCCAGTGAGTGTAAGAGTCAGGAAGTCATGTTGCAACTTTATAGCTCTTTGGTGAAATTGCATTTGGAGTATTGTTTGCAGTTTGGGGGCAGCACGGTAGCGCAGTGGTAGAGTTGCTGCCTCACAGCGCCAGAGGCCCAGGTCTGATCCCGACTACGGGTGCTGTCTGTACGGAGTTTGTACCTTCTACCCGTGACCCTGTAGGTTTTCCTAGCGTGCTCCAGTTTCCTCCCACACTTCAAATACGCACAGGTTTGTAGGTTCATTGGCTTTGGTAAAATTGTAAATCGTCCCTAAGTGTGTAGGATAGTTAGTGTACAGGATAATCGCTGGCCGGTGCTGACTCGGTGGGTGATGGGCCTGTTTCCGCTCTGCATCTCTTAAGTCTGTGTAGAGTTTACACGTTCTCCCTGTGACTGCGGGGTTTTCCCTCCAAATATGTGCAGATCTGCAGGTTAATTGGCTTCTGCAAATTGTCCTCAGAGTGTAGGGAGTGGATGAGGACGTGGGATGACTTGGAACTAATGTGAACGGATAATCGATGGACAGTGGGCTGAAAGGCCTGTTCTAATGCTGTGTCTTTCAATTCAATTCACTAGAGTCTGCTTTATCTGCCTCACCCGCTGCAATCCATTACAAGCAACGAGTCCCGAGTCACATGCTCTAAGTGCCTAATCTAGTCATGTTGCAGTACCTAATATTCACGGCAGAGTATAACATTCATGTACTTCTACAGGTGTACAGTAGAGAGCATATTGACTGGTTGCATCACGGCCTAGTTCGGCAACTTGAATGCCCAGGAGCGATAAAGACTGCAAAAAGTTGTGAACACTGCCCAGTCCATCAGTGGCTCTGACCTCCCCACCATGGAAAGGATTTACCAGAGTCGCTGCCTCAAAAAGGCAGCCAGCATCATCAGAGACCCAGACCATCCTGGCTACACCCTCATTTCCCGTCGGGACGAAGGTACAGGAGCTTGAAAACTGTAACGTCCAGGTTCAGGAACAGCTTCTTCCCTACAGCCATCAGGCTGTTCACTACAACTTCAAATAAGCTCTGAACTACAATAGACTATTATTATTATTATTATGATTGCACTATTGTCTGTTTTTTGTGTGTATGTATGTGTGCATAAATTCACACTGAACTTTTTTCCCTCTCATTTATTATATTGTTTATATGTACTATGTTTACATATTCTGTTCTGCTGCAGGAAATAGGAATTTAATTGTTCGATCTGGGACATATGACAATAAAACACTATTTATTAACCCATTGTTTTCCATGGATTTATGTTTCAAATAGTTTAAGCCCAATTCTTCTTGTTTCTGGCCATCTTGCCTGTGGACCCAGTTTCTCTCCATCTAGGATGGATTTAAACGAGAGTTAGATAGAGCTCTAGGGGCTAGTGGAATCAGGGGATATGGGGAGAAGGCAGGCATGGGTTATTGATTGGGGATGATCAGCCATGATCGCAATGAATGGCTCGAAGGGCCGAATGGCCTCCTCCTGCACCTATTTTCATTTGTTTACTCGAACCAAGTGTATGTGGTTTTATCACCTCTATTAAATCCCCCTTAAAAAACTTCCCCTGCAGCTACTGTGGCAATGAATGATAAATTGTTACATAAATATTTAAACCATAACTAATAGGTACATTTGTACTATTAATATGTAAACTATTCCAACATGCTACTGGCCAGCCAAGATCAAAATCTATGGTCGAAAAGGTTAGGTATTTCTAAAAAATGGATCGGGACCCTTCTTCAGATTCTGGTGACATTTCAGGTCAGGATCCTTTTTTTAAGAGATACAGCACGGAAACAGGCCCTTCGGCCCACCAAGTCCGCCCCGACCAGCGATCCTGCACTGTCCGACAACCTTCTTCAGACGGACCCGTAAAAGAGTGCTATTGTATCAGATAGTAGATCATCCTCTAGGACTAGCACACAAAGTGTTGCCACATCCGGAGCTATCTTGCCTTCTCTGAGATAAGATCAGTTCTATCAGGGACTGTGGAAAGTTAAGAACCAGACTTATGTACTTTGTTGAAATTCATCCCAATCTATTAATAGCAAAGAATAGTGAAAGGCTTGGATTGAGTGGATGTGGAGACGATGTTTCCACTAGTCATAGTCTCAGAATTAAAGGAAGTTCTTTTAGGAAGGAGATGAGGAGAAATGTCTTTAGTCAACGGGCGATGAATCTATGGAATTCTTTGCGGCCAAGTCAGTGGATATTTTTAAGGCAGAGATAGACAGATTCTTCATTAGTACGGGTGTCAGAGGTTATGGGGAGAAGGCGGGAGAATGGGGTTAGGAGGGAGAGATAGATCAGCCATGATTGAATGGTGGAATAGACTTGATGGGCCGAATGGCCTAATTCTACTATTCCTTATGACATGAATTAAAAGCATCAAAACGAAAACAACTTAAACCTTTATTCTGTCCTTTCGAATATATTTGTATATATTTATTCAATGGTATATGGTCACACAGATCTGTTCTGTATTTATTTATGCCTACTATATACTGTTGTGCTGAAGCAAAGCAAGAATTTAATTGTCCTATCTGGGACACATGACAATAAACTCTCTTGAATCTTGAATCCATCGAGCTCTTGGTATGTTAAGTGCAATAATTGCTTCTGTGCACGACACTCCTTATGCGGTTACATTTTTTGTCTTTAAGAATGCATTTATCAATTCCCTATTCTCTATTTCATGGATGTTCTCTTACACCCAGAGACAATGTAGATTTCTCTTCACTGATTTAAAGTGTGGTTCTAATTGTTTTGAAAGGTGTTAGCTTAGCTTTCACTTTCAGATGCTGATCACCATGCAATCTCATCAGTGTAATGGTGTGGGATTTTATTTTTCACATGTACTGCGATAGAGTGTATCCTCAAAAGTGGAACGTACCAAGCACAAGCATCACCCTCGTCACCCACTCTTCCAACATGTCCAGGCACCAAAAATCTAGAAATAGCTTCCTACATGGTTCAACCCCTGGATGATAATCCCCGCACCTGTAGGATAGATGCTTGGGTGACACACCTACAAGCAAAACCCCACACACACTGACACCACACCCTGTGGAGTCCATTGGGAGCGAGAGACATGGCCAGTCTGGCTCTGCCTCAATTGCCTGACGGTGCAAAGCCCTCATGCAGAAGTGGGAGTACAATAACGGTGGACCAACCGAATATGACTGCGAGGAGGCAACCCAAACTATGGAACACCTATGTACCTGCCCCTCCTCCCAAAGCCCTGCAAACCAAAAGATCTCAAGGTCTTCAACCCATGTGCCACAGCCTGCGTTATGCACTGGCTTGGAAAAGAGTAGCGACACGACAAGAAGACTGTGTTCGAGTGAAATTCAGCTTTGTATACAGTTCAGTACAAGTATCACTGTAGATAAGCACTTACATACATCTTTGATAAACATCTCTGATACAGTACAAGAGTATAGCAGCAGTATGGGAAGGGACTGTATGCAGTCGCCAGTTTGGCGCCATTTTCCAGTTCCAATTGTTATAAGTGCAAGGTTCTTGACCTGACCATGATGGCCCGTTGCCCTGGCGGGCGTTGCAGGGTCGGCCCGGTCAAACACAGTGTCCTCCGCCGCTGCATTATGCAGTGGCTTGGAAAAGTGTAGCGACACGCCGTTCCTACCTACTCATAACCACTGAGGGTAGATAACAGAATGCTGGCTGGAAGTGCGTTGGAATAGTTTAGAGTTAACAAATACATGAATGAATGTTTCAGCAGAAGATAAGATCAGGGTCAGGTGGGATTAGAGAGATAGTGTATTTCTGATGATGCAAAGAGTCTCGATCGGCCTCTATCAGTTGCGAGGAAGAAGATGACAATAGACAAAATGCTGGAGTAACTCAGCAGGACAGGCAGCATCTCTGGAGAGAAGGAATGAGAGACGTGTCAGGTCCAGACCCTTTCTCACACTGAGAGTCAGAGGAGGGAGACTAGAGATATAGAAGGGTGAGGTGTGAAAATGATAGATCAAAGCAGACAATGCTCAAGAAACTATAAAACATGTTGTTGTTCGCTGAGGGGAAGGTGACTACAAGGCATGCAGTCAGTAAAATCCAACGTCCCTACTTCACTTGAGCCACACTGCAATTCAAATAAAATATACGCTTAAAAATGCTCCGATACTTAGAATTACAATTTCTGTTGCAATTTTATTTCCATTTTAATAAACGCCTTCAGATTTTCATCTTTAACGTGTTCGTCAATGGCCTTGTCGACTTTTAGTCCAGCATCCTGGTAGTATTCTGACATTTCTTCTGCATATGAAATCCATACACAGTTGTGGCACCCCCTCTCACAGCACCAGGTGGGGGGTATTGGCAGATGTTTGCATTTTACCCCAAGTTGATCATTCCCCCCGTTCTTTAGTTCTTTATGTTTAAGATGGGTCTGGGTGTTTTCTTTGTTTTCTGTGTAGTTCGGGTTTGTGAAGTGATTAAAAAAACGTTTGCTGTTGGCGATAGTTCGGCAAGAGGATAGTACCTGCAGAGATCGTACAAGTCCAGATGTGCAAAATGAAAGAGGCAAGCTTGGCATCCACCTGATCCTACTGGAGAAAAGTGTCGAAAGTAGTCAAAGCACTCCCTGAGGAAGAAAGAAGGGAAGATTATTGCTCACTGCATCGGCTGTAATGTACAATATTTGCTTGTGATCTCCTTCATCTCTCTTGACTCCTTCATTGTCTGCAGATTGTCTCCTGGTTTGTCCAACATACAGCAATGTTGGGAAGCATTTTCTTTTTCCAACTAAATGTTAGGAAGTCCCAAACCACCCTCTTTTGTCCCCACCTACTCCACTTCCCAACCATCATCTTCCAGCACCTCATATTTCACTTGGGCCGTTTACAACCCAGCAGTATGAATAATGATTTCTCTAACTTCCAGTAATCCTTTCTTTCCCTCTCTCTCCGTCCCACACCCACTAGTTTCACCGTCCAGATTAATTTTACTGATTGTATGCCTCGTAGTCACCTCCCCTCAGCCACCAATGAACCGTTCTATAGTTTCTTGATGGTAGACAAAAATGCTGGAGAAACTCAGCGGGTGAGGCAGCATCTATGGAGCGAAGTAATAGGTGACGTTTTGGGTCGAGACCCTTCTGCAGGATCTGCAGTTCTTTCTTAAATATATAATTTATTGAGCATCGTCTGCTTTGATCTGTCGTTTTCACACCTTACCCTTCTACATCTCTAGTCTTCCTCTCCCCTGACTCAGTCTGAGGAAAAGTCTGTACCTGACATGTCTCTCATTCCTTCTCTCCAGAGATGTTGCCTGTCCCGCTGAGTTGCTCCAGCATTTTGTCTTTCGTCATCTTCCTTGCAACTGATAGAGGCTGATCGAGTCTCTTTACATCACCAGAAATAGACTATCTCTCTAATCCCACCTGACCCTGATCTTATCTTCTGTTGAAACATTCAGTCATGTCTTTGTTAACTCAAAACTATACCAACGCACTTCTAGCCAGCCTTCTGTTTTCTACCCTCAGTGGTATCAGTTATGAGTAGGAAGGAGCTGCAGATGCTGGTTTAAACCGAAGTTAGACACAAAAAGCTGGAGTAACTCAGTGGGACAGGCAGCATCTCTTGAGAGAAGGAATAGGTCTCGTTTCCCTTTCCCCAGACTCTAGTCTGAAGAAAGGTCTTGTCCCGAAACAATACCCATTCCTTCTCTCCAGAGATGCTGCCTGTCCCACTGGGTTACTCCAGCTTTTTGTGTCTATCTTCGGTATCAGTTACGGCTTCAGTTTCAGAGTTAGTTTATTATCACGTGTACCGAGGCACAGTGAAAAGCTTAGGCTTAGCAGAAGAGTGTGGGTTGAAGACCCATCCTAGTAACTGAAAGTTTGGCCGATACCAATGCAGCACTTATGAAATACTGCACCGTTGAATGTGGTGGTTTTCTGCATAAAGCCCAGCATCCGCAGTTTCTTGTTTCTACTGCGTTTTGGATAAGACTCATTTTATCCCTCAGAGAGATGCAAAGGACATTTAAACACTCTTGTCTCTTTACACTGAGACCATCTAACCAGCTAGATGAATGCAAATTTATTTCTCTTTCGTCCTCCATATGAAAGTGTCGCAACCATTATACCTTATCCCGACTGCCACGTCATCACTACCCGAAACACACCCTTGGTCCCACCCATATTTTGCTGCCACCCAGACTTAATTATTTCCCTTTTTCTCAGATCTGAAGGATTCTTCATCTGAAACATTAATTATTTCTCTATTCGCATGTGTGGCCTGATCTGCTTTGCTTTTCCAGCATTTTCCATTTTCATACCACTTTAGCTCAGTTTTTCTTATGTTACATGCACGTATAGCCTGTCAAGAGATCCCACCACCTTACGATTTAACAATTCATTATGTAGACTGAGAAGAGCCAGTGCTGGGAACTGCTCCCATTCAGCCATTTGAGTCATCCTCTCACAAACACTCCCTCTCACATCCTCTCTCACATTTCCACCAAATAACTGCCAATTTACTGGCAACCCCCTCTTTCTGGGTTCTGGTGATGAATTGTTGGCATTGACTGTTTCCCTTCCTAGATGCTGGCTGACCTGATGAGTTTTTCCAGCATTCTCTGTTTTTGTCTCAGATTTCCAACAGCTGCATTTTTTCCGGTTTTCATTTACGAGAGATTTTAGTTTCATTATTGTTGTCAGTCAGTCAGTCAGTCAGTCAATCAACAATCCAATACTCTTCCCCCGTCCCTTTTAAAGTACCAGTAACTCTCAGACTGAGAGTCCTAAGAAACATCACCTATTATTTTTCTCCAGAGATGCTGCCTGACCCACTGAGTTACACCAGCATTTTGTATCTATCAACAAATAGGTGATTGTATCATTCTGGCTGATGATTAAGTGAAATAGCACAGCCTAATAGATTTACCAGCTTTTGAAACCTAGAGGTTGGTTTCCTGCCAAATTGTCTTGGCAGTTAACCAAATTCATTTGGCAATTCTAGTGCAATAAAATGTGACCAGAAGACCAGCAGGATTCTGCCAAACCACAATATTGCAGAAGTTGGGAATTACTTTGGGGCATCACACAGGAAATTCAGCCAACCTGATTTCCCAAACATTGAGGTCTTTGGTCAAACAAACCTCGCCCAGACCAGTCCCAACTTAGCTTACACTAATATCCAGAAGAGTGAATGACAGAATCAAATGCCATTGACTCAAACCGAGTAGTACGTTTGGGTTTGTGGCCTTATGGGGGAAGTGCTTCCCATTTCGATTTAAACATTACCTTAATTGTAGTTTTCCTTATGTACGATTGTGCTTATAATCATTGTCATGGTCATGTAGCACGGAAATAGACTCCGCAGCTTAACTTGCTTAAGCCAACCAAGATGCCCATCTAAGTTCATAAGTATTTGGAGCAGAATTAGGCCATTCGGCCCTTCAAATCTACTTCACCATTCAATCATGGCTGATCTATCATTCCCTCTCATCCCCAGCTTCCTGCTTTCCCCCCCATAACCTTTGACATCCCTACTAATCAAGAATCCCACCTGCCTGCTGCACTCGTCCCACCTGCCTGCATTTCACCTATATCTGGGTGACATTTCGGGTTGAGACCCTTCTGGGTCCTCAGACTGGGTCCCAGAAGGGTCTCAACCTGGAACGTCACCCATTCCCTCTCTCCGGAGATGCTGCCTGTCCAGCTGAGCTACGTCAGCATTTTGTGTCTTATCTTCGATGTTATTCCTCTGACCTTCTCCTTGATGCAGACACAAGATGAAGGCGGCAGCAAGGGACTTCCTCATTTGCACTCGAGGAGGTTGGTGGTGGGATGACCTTGAATCTCCCTGCGTGTCGTCCTTCTGGTGTGGGATTGCTGGTGGAGGGAGGGAGTGAGGGTGGATCGCTGGCGAGGTTCAGAGCACCGGCCGGGGTGATTCCGAGTCAGGAGTGTGAGTCACGGGGACTGCAATCCTCCGCAACCCTCCCCAGTGGCAGAGGTCGCCGTGGTCGATTTTGGATGTTCAGCCATGATCATATTGAATGGCGGTGCTGGCTCGAGGGGGCCCCTGTACCTATTGTTTTTATGTTTCCATGAAGCTCAGGCTCCGCACACTTCAGTGCGTATCTCCTTCCCCCTTCTCTCCGCTCCCTCCCTCCCTCTCTCCCTCCCTCTCCCCCTCCCTCTCTCTGTCTCACTCTCACCCCACAGAGGCCCAGACGCCACTGATCAATTTCCCTCCTGGGATAAATAAAGTTATATCGTATCGTATGGTATGGTACGCGGTAACCGGCGGTAACTCACCACCGGGAGCAGGTGAGCAGCTGCCCCGCTGTCAGGCGCGGCCCAGGCCCAGGCGCTGCCTAGCAACGGAAGTCGCTTATGCCCCGCCCCCGCCCCCGCTTCGGCCAATGGGAATCGCAGGAAAGAAGAAAGTGTCCGCCAATGGGACGCGACGCAACGCGAGGCGGTGACGTGTCGGATCAATAGGAATCCCCACCCAGGCGGCGGCCAATAGGAACGGCGAATTGTACACCAATGGAATCCAACGGACATGGCAGCGGCCGGACGACAGGACGACAGGAGGAGGACGGACGGATTGACCAATGGGATTCGGTGAATGACGGCAGTGACTGCCAATGGGATTCGACTAAGGCCTCCGCCAATGGGATGCGACCAAGGCCTCCGCCAATGGGCTGCCGCGCCGCCGGTGGGCGGGAACAGGAGGGGTGAAGGGTGAAGGGTGACGGGGGCGGCGGGACCGGCGACGGCGCGTGTGTGCAGCGGCCCAGGGATGGGGCGATTCCCGGCCGCGAAGCCGGCAGCCCCGGCGCGCAGGAAGCCCCAGCAGCGGCGGGACAGGTGGGAGAGACTTTATTAAATGAGACGGACGGACGGACGGGGTTTAGGTTCAGGTTACTTCCTGAGATCCACATAGAAACATATAAAATAGATGCAGGGGTAGGCCGTTCGGCCCTTCGAGCCAGCACCGCCATTCAATGTGATCATTCATGGCTGATCATCCAAAGTCAGTACCCGTTCCTGCCTTCTCCCCATATCCCTTGATTCAGCAAGCCTTAAGGGCTCTATCTAACTCTCATTTGAAAGCATCCAGTGGATCGGCCTCCACTGCCTTCTGAGGCAGAGAATTCCACAGATTCACAACTCTCTGGGTGATTCACAACTCTCTGGGTGATTCACAACTCTCTGGGTGATTCACAACTCTGGGTAATTCACAACTCTCTGGGTGGCTGAGCTGGACATCTGCCTCCTCGCTGTTTGTGTGGGATAGAACACAGCGGGACAGGCAGCGTCTCTGGAGAGAAGGAATGGGTGACGTTTCAGGTCCAGACCCTTCTTCAGATCAGTACAGGAGCAGGCCCTTCGGCCCATAACGCCATGCCTGCCCTATCGGCCCACACATAATCCACATCATATCCAAACTTCAGAAAGTGCTGGAGTAACTCAGTGGGTCTGGAGAACATTCGGGTGCTGTCTACGTGGAGTCTGTGCGTTCTCCCTGTGACCGCATAAGTTTACTCCGGGTGCTGTGGTATCCTCCCATATCTCAAATCCCAGGTTTGTAGATTAATTGCGCCTTAATATGTGGGGAGCGAATAAGTATAGTTTAGAGGTACAGCATGGAAACAGGCCATGCGGCCCATCGAGTCCGTGCCAGCCAGCGATCACCCCTTACACTAACTTGCACACACTAGGGACCATTTTTACCATTTGACAAAGAATATTAACCTACTAACCTGTACGTCTTTGGAGTGAGGGAGGAATCCGTAGCATCCGGTGAAAACCCACGGGCACAATGTACAAACTCCATACAGACAGCACCCGTAATCCGATGTCAAAGACTTGGGGACCTAACTTTAAAGTGAGAGGGGCAAAGTTAGGTCCTCAAGTCTTTGACATCGGAGTACTGTCTGTATGGAGTTTGTACAAGGACATGTGTGTGGCAAGATTTTTACACCGTGCGATGGGTGCCTGGAATGGGCTGTCGGTTGGTGGTGGAGGCAGATACTATAGTGACATTTGAGGCTTTTAGATATGTACATGGATATTCAGGTAATGGAGTGATATGGATCATGTGCAGGCAGAGAAGAATAGTTAATCAGTGTCATATTCAGCACATACAGTGTGGGCTATTGGGCCTGCTCCTGTGCTGTACTGTTCTATGTTTTAAAGTTAACAGTTGACGTAGTGTCTTTTGCTGATGTGTGTGAGAGTTTCAAACTTCATGCTTTCATGTTTCTAACTTCACTGCTGAATGCCTGGTTATAGATTGTGGGCAATATTCACAAAATCTACAACATCCCACCTGAGGGGAAATTATTTCTTGTATAAACGAGGAACTGCAGATGCTGGTTTTCAAAAAAAAAGTAACTCAGAAGAAGGTCAGGCAGAATCCCTGGAGAACATTGATAGCTGATGTTTCAGGACTTCTTCAGACTTCAAATTATTTCTTCCTCACTGTCGTTTCAGCTTCCTTTAATATCTCAATTTTCGACATCATTACTTCCAGATCTTCAAATTCCTGAGTTTGTTCCTTGCAGTTTGAGAGGGAGTCCCGATCTGATTCTGCGAATTGTGCGGCAGAAGACTAGACATCAAAGATTAACTGACAATGCTGTTTTAATTCCATAGCCAACCCAAGATGAGCAATATGAAGCCCCAAAATACTGATGAGCAAGAGATTCCGTACAAACTCCGTGAAATAATGAGAAGTAAAGAGAATATGAAGAAAAAGACCAAAAGAAAGAAGACAAAAGAAGGTAAAGTCTTCTTGGTGTTACAGGTGACTGACATGTTATGGTCGTTAATGTATTGGAAATTCGTTCTTACAACATTCGCAAATCACTATCCAGAAATTTGAGATACAGAATAAAATTTGCTCATGGAAATTGTTGGGGAAAAAAAGATTAAAAATTCATTATTTTCATCTCGTGTTTCTTGATTCAAGTGCAGATGATGCGATTCTGCCTTTTGGGAAAATCGGGAAATGGACCATTTTTTAGAAATAAAATGGTGTCATAGGTTAGTTAGTTTGGTTTTGGTTATTATTGTCATGTGTACTGAGGTACAGTGAAAAGCTTTTGTTTGTGTGCTATCTAGTATTTTTTTTAAAAGACTGTGCATGATTACGATCAAGCCATCCACAGTGCACAGATAAACGAGAATGGAGTTGAGAGGGAAAAATAGTAAGCCATGATCGAATAGCGGAGCAGATTCGAAGTGCCGGATGGCCTAATTCTGTCCTTAGGCCTACGATCTTAAATGCAAGCTCCCCCTCGGTAGTGTGATGGTCGCCTGAATTCTGTTGGAAATCATAATCTATATATAACCATTGTTAACTTTGGGGTGGCGCAGCGGTAAAGTTGCTGCCTTACAGCGCCAGAGACCCGGGTTCGAACCTGACTACGGGTTCGGTCTGTACGGTGTTTGTGTGTTCTCCCCGTGACCGAGTGGGTATTCTCTGAGAACTTTGGTTAATTGGCTTGGTATAAATGTAAAAATCGTCCCTCGTGTAGGATAATGTTAATGTGTGGGTTACGCTGGTCGGTGCGGACTCGGTGGGCCGAAGGGCCGGTTTCCATGCTGTATATCTATACTAAATAAAAACTTAACTTGAGACTTAATCGTATGATTATCTTGGGATTGGGATTTGTTTGCTCAGACTTGACATGGTGCATTTGACTTTTAGTGGGTTTGATTTATCCAGGTAAATAAATCAAATCTTTTTGTGGGTGAGATTGCCACTATGTCCAGACGCACCTTATGAGCAACTGAAACAACTTTATTTTATTTCATTCAAGAAGCTGGGGACCAATGAGCTGGAGTAGCTTGAGGTTCAGCCAGTCTCTGGAGGATATGGACAGGTGACGTTTCGGGACGGCAATCTTCTTCAGACATCACCTATCCCTGCCTTCCAGAGAATCTGCCTGAATTGCTGAATTACTCCAGCCCTTTGTGTTCTATGCAAGATTCCAGTTCCTTGTGTCTAACTGGGGCCTAAAACAGGCAGTCAGTGAACAGGTGAAGGTTGTCTTTGTCAAAGTCAGGATTGGAAGGCTGAAACTGAGCGGAGAGGTGGCCACCAGATAGTGGTGTTGGAGCACTTTGTTCAGCACCTTATTGAACAATATTTTTAATGCCGTGTCTTTTATTTCACTTGAGAGCAACATCAGTCCCTGCGCAGAGAATATATGTCTATACATGTCTCCCTTTTCCTAATAATTGATAAATATTACTTCAGTTCCATAATTTTGATCTAATCCAGTGGCATCCTACCAATGTGCATGCATACATTCAGATGTGAAACCAAGAATTTTAATCCTCTTGGCACTTTAGGTTTAAAGATTTATTTTGCGATTGAACATTAAATAATGATTAAAATCATAATTATATTTATGGGGTGACGTACTGGCTCAATGGTAGAGTTGCTGCCTTACAGCGCTAGAGATATGGATTCGATCCTGATGACGGGTGTTGTCTGTACGGAGTTTGTACGTTTTCTTTGGGTGCTCTGGTTTCCTCCCACACTCCAAAGACGAGCAGGTTTGTAGGTTGATTGGCTTCTGTAAATTGCGCCTAGTGTGTGGGATAGACTAGTGTATGGGTGATCGGCAGTCGACTCAGTGGGCTGAAGGGGCCGTTTCCACGCTGTATCTCTAAACTAATTGTCACTAATTTAATGTAGTTAGTATAGTTTTTGGTGCATGAAAAAAACAATAAATAATATAACTATCTAACTGTACATGCCTAAAGACAGAATTTCTGAGATTTCCTTTGCTGTTCAGCCAGTAGTTATTTTAATTATAGCAACCTGGCGATGGGATTTCTTTGTTGCCTTTGGTACTTTTCCATTAGTAAGCATTTTATTATTTTGCTGATTTTCTCCCTTTCCCGAAGGTGTATTTTTTTAATTGTTCCTTTATGGTTTATTGTTCCTTCATCCCAGAGTACATAGAATTGTACAGCACAGTAACTGGCCTTTCGGCCCATCATGCCCATGTTGACCTTTTTGGCCATCTACACTTATCCAATAATGCCCACATTATATTCATATCCTTCCAGGCGTCACTAAATTTAGTGCCTGTCCAAATGTCTCCTAAACAGGGTGATTGGATCTGACTCCTCTGGCAGTGAGTTTTAGATATCAACCACTATTGTGGGTATTGTGGGTATTTTTTTTTAGTTTCCCTCAAGTCCTCTTAAAGGCCTCTCAACCAAGGACTGACCAGTGATATATCCCTTGCCCCTATCCCAAACCCCTTGTACAGTGGCCATTTGTGGTCTGGAAATTTAACTGAATAACTTTGGTTTATTTTGGAGATACAGAACAGTTGAAACGGGCCCTTCAGCCCACTGAGCCCTCGCTCAAAGGTCACCAATTCACACAAGATCTATGTTATCCCAGTTTTGTACCATAACAAACAAAAGAACTCGCATCAACATAGAGTCACACAGCACGGAAACAGGCCCTTCGGCCTAACTCACCCATGCTGACCAAGGTGCCCCATCTAACTTGATCCCATTTACCCACGTTTAGCTTATATCCCTCCAAACCGTTCTTATCCATGTACCCATACAGATGTCTTTTGAGAAGAGTGGGAGAGAATCATTTATAGTTTAGTTTAGAGATACAGCGTGGAAACAGGTCCTTTGCCCTAAGGAGTCCGTGCCGACCAGCGATCACCCCTGCACATTTTATCCTACACACCAGGGACAATTTACAGAGGCCAATCAATCAACAATCCTGCATGTCTATGGAAAGTGGGAGGACGAATGTTCCCAATGTTGGGGGCGTCCAGAACCAGAGGCCACAATCTAAGAATAAAGGGGAGGCCATTTAAAACTGAGATGGGATAAAACGTTTTCACCCAGAGAGTCATGAATTTATGGAATTCTCTGCCACAGCAGATATTAGAGGCCAATTCACTGGATGAATTTAAAAGAGAGTTAGATAGAGCTCTAGGGGGTAGCAGAATTAAGGGATTTGGGGAGAAGGCAGGCACGGGTTACTGATTGTGGATGATCAGCTATGATCACAATGAATAGCGGTGCAGGCTCGAAGGGCCAAATGGCCTCTTCCTGCGCCTATTTTCTATGTTTCTATGTTCGATAAAGCCGGAGCACCTGGAGAAAACCCATGCGGTCACAGGGAGAGCATGCAACAGACAGCGCTCGTAGTCAAGATCGAACCAAGGTCTCTGGTGCTGAAAGGCAGGAACTCTACCGCTGCAGCACTGTGCCGCTCTTGTGTGCCTGGGTAAAAGGAAACTATCATTTTGCTTTCTTTTCAACACCCAGCAAAACAAACCAGAACGCCTACTTCAGGAGACTCCGATTCCTTTGGGACTATACCAGTTCCGAAGTTTAAGAGGAAGAAAAGGGAATCGGTGAAAGATTTTATTCAGCGGATGGAGCAGGAGACGAAGCATGTAATGTTCATGAGCAACCAGCAGCTGCCACGCTATCCTGAGATGGAGGACACGGAGAAGAAAGAAGAAGGAGAAGGACCAGTGAACACAAAGTCTGAGAAAAAGAAGGAGTACGTTCCATTATCAATGCACAAACAATATTATATCGTTACGAAAAACAACATTAATATGGAGTTATTCAGCGGGTCAGGCAGCATTTCTGGAGAACATGGATAGGTGATGCTTCGGGTCAGGACCCTTCACTAGTCTGATTGTGGTGGGGGATGAGGAGAAAGCTGGAAGAGAGGTGGGTGCAGGACAGAGCCTGGCAAATCATAGGGGGACATGGTGGGGGGTAGGGGTGTTGATTGGGAGATGGTTGGAGAAAGAAAACAGTTCCTATTAAATCTTTCCACTTCACCTAAGATTCTGTTCTCTGGCACTTGGCGCTCCGAATCTGGGTAAAAGACTGCATCCACCCTATCTATTCCCATCATTATTTTATACACTTCTACAAGATCACCCTCAGCCTCTTGCATGCCAAAGATGAACATTCTAACCTGCTTCATCTCTCCCTATACATCAGTCCTGGTAACAACCTCTTAAATCTTCTCTGCATTCTTTCCAGCTTCCAGCTTGCTCAACTATAAACAGTTATGTGTAATATAATTGTAGAGGCAATGTAATATTATATTTTTATTATTACTGTCGACTGCTCTTTGAGATTATGCATAAGGATATTTCACCTAGAATTCGGTTGGTTTGCTGAAGTCTTGGTTGTAAAAACCACCTCCCTTTGCATCCACAGTGTCCCATTCCATATTATTAATGTTTTCAGTATACATAGTTGCAAGCTCTAGAGAGAGTGCGATCTATTATACCTGACAGTGTAAGAAGGGCAACACACAACATGGATCTTCTTCTGTCAAATTCTATCGAAGGAAAATGCTGAGTGTGGTAAGAATTGATGCCTCCGGGGATGAAGCAAGTGTTGTGAAAGATCAAGGGATAAAAGTATCTTTGAAATGTTTTAACAGAAAGTTATCATTTCTCCATTAACTTTATTTTGTGTTTAATAGATCCGATAAAAAAAGGTTGAGAAGGCTCATTGGTAAGAAAATTGAAAGAAAGGAGATGAAACTGGAGAAAGAAATGTTTACAGGTGAGTGTATGTAGCAAGTAGTGTGCTGCTTCCTTATTCGTGCATTATTTGGTGGTATTAGAACGGTTGACGTTTTGGGGTTGGGGCCTTTCTTCAGACTGATTCTAATGTGAGGTGGGGGGAGAAGTAGGGCAAAGACTGGTGAGTGATGGGTGGAGCCATGTGAGGGGGAGGTTGAACTTTATAAAACATTTGGAGTTCAGTGAACAGTTCTGGTCACCACATTATAGGAAGAACATGATTGCTTTGGAGGAATGAAACAGGAGATTCATCAGGATGTGTCGGAAGGAACTGCAAATGGTGGATTATTCCAAAGACACACAAAATGCTGGAGTAACTCAGCGGGCCAGGCAGCATCTCTGGTGAAAAGGAATAGGTGATGTTTTGGGTTGAATGTCTGAAGAAGGGTTTCGGCCCGAAACGTTGCCTATTTCCCTCGCCCCATAGATGCTGCTGCACCCGCTGAGTTTCTCCAGCATTTTTGTCTACCTTCAAATTACTCTGTCATTTTGTGTCTATCTTCAGATTAATCGGGATGTTCTCTGGGATTGAATGTTTTACTTAAAAGGAGAGCCTTTGGCTGGGATTGTTTTTCTTGAAGTAAAGTAGATTGAAGATGCTCCTGATAGAAGTGTGCAAGATTATGAAGGACATAGATAGGGTTTTCCCCAGAGCAAACGTGTCTAAAACAGGACAGAGATGTAATATTGCCAACCTCTCTCTTTGGACCCATAAGATGCCTGATAGCAAGAGTGGTTCAGCTTTTTCAGTAAATTTGTAGTCCTGGAATTGTTTTCCATTAAGTTCATAAGTTCTAGGAGCAGAATTAGGCCATTTGGCCTATCGAGTCTATTATCATAGCAGATCTATAGTAGCCCTCTCAACCCCATTCTCCTGCCTTCGTCCCATAACCCCTGACACAAATGCCAATCAAGAATCTGTCAATCTTCACCTTAAAAATACCCATTGACTTGGTGGAGCCTCCACAGTCGACAATGGAGATGAATTCCACAGATTCACCCCCCTCTGACTAAAGAAATTCCTTCTTATCCTTCTCTAAAGGTACGTCCTTTTATTCTGAGGTTGTGTACTCTGGTCTTAAACTCTCCCACTAGTGGAAACATCCTCTCCACATTCACTCTATCCAGTCACTAGATGGGGCACTTCACCCACTCGCACTGCACAGCATCTGTGAATCCTGAACCGCTTGTGGGCTGTGCCACAGAACAGTCGAGGTATCAGAAGATTCAGAGGACTTTCTTTCATTTTCCCTTCTCCTTAGAGAGATGCTTGCTGGATATTTGCACTGACATTTTGCATTAATATACCATGTCACTTTGTAGTTCAAACAGCAGAACTTCAGTGCTAAAGAAAAAGTCTGGTCAGATTTGTGGGACAAACTTCAATATATAATTATACGGCTAAATTTTGGGAAGCAGTTGTATTAATGTTTAAAAACATCGAAAAGAGATCGGGGATAGGCCTCGAGTCATGCACCATCTGTCGAGAGAGAAATGGTTAATAGCTTTAGGGTGAAAGGGGAAAGTTTAAAGGTGATGTGCGGGGCAAGTTTTCCAGATTGGTGGACGCCTAGATGCATGGTGGTGGCGGAGGCAGATACCATAGTGGCATTTAATATAAATCAAATACCAGAGAGCATGGCTTTAAGGTGTAAGGGACAATGGTTAATGGAGATGTGCTGGGCAGTTTTTATTATTACTACTTATTACACAGGGAGTGTTGAATGCCTGGAGCAAAGTACCCAGGGTGGTGTTTGAGACAGAGTGGCATTTAAGAGACTTGGATAGGCACATGGATAAATGGAGGGATATGGATTATGTCCAGGCAGCTGAGAGTTGGTCTTGGCATTATGTTCAACACAGGCATTGCGGGCCGAAGGGCCTGTTCTTGTGCTGTACTGTTTGATGTTCAACTTGAAAGCATAAGTTCAAGAGAAGTGAAATATCAAAGACACTGTTGTGGAAAGTAACATTATCAGAATGGATACGATGGAGGCAAGCAGCTGTGAGAGTGAAATGTTGTTTACATATGGAGTTAGTACGTTCTCCCTGTGACCGTGTAGGTTTTCTCCAGCTGCTCCAGTTTCCTCCCACACTGCAAAGACATGTGGGTTTGTAGGTTAATTGGCTTTGGTAAAAATTGTAAAATGTCCCGAGTGTGTAGGATAGTGCTAGTGTACGGAGTGATCGCTGGTCTGCATGGACCTGATTGGCCGAAGGGTCTGTTCCCACACTGTATCTCCAAGAGTCTAAAGTAAAGTATGTTTGTGCTCTAAGATTCCATTGTTGGATTAAAACTCATTTCACTAAATGGATGTGATCTTGTTTGCAGACGTAGTGGCATTTGGAGAAGTGGCCATGCAACCACCCACCCTCACCGCTCAACCCAGGAAGAGCCAGGCTACCAATATGGTAAACGTTTCTCTTCTTGTAGGTTTTTAATAATGCCAAAACAAAACTGTTCAAGAATCTAGAGTATTTGTTTGTAGTTTTCGAGCTACAAATTGGAAACAGGCCATTCGGCCCACCGAGTTGTGAATCTGTGGAATTCTCTGCCTCAAGGCAGTGGAGGCCAATTCTCTGGATGCTTTCAAGAGAGAGTTAGATAGAGCTCTTAAAGATAGCTGATTCAAGGGATATGGGGAGAAGGCAGGAACGGGGTACTGATTGTGGATGATCAGCCATGATCACAATGAATGGCGGTGCTGGCTCGAAGGGCTGAATGGCAAACTCCTGTATCTATTATCTATTGAATCCGTGCCTGTGATGGACGAGGCAGTGTCTACCACTCTTCTGTAATCTCCTTTGTTCCCGGGTGTTTGCGTTGCAGAGCCAGGCCATGAACCAGTCAGTAGAAGTCCAATATGGTGTTTGTCAACATTTAAGATTCAAGAGTATGTACTGACCATCAAACAATAATATTCTTACTTGCAGCAGCATAACAGTCAATGGATATTTGTAAGGTAAAGGTAGATAGATTCTTGGTTAGCACGGAGGTCAGGGGTTATAGGGAGAAGGTAGGAGAATGGAGTTAGGCGGGAGAGATAGATCAGCCATGATTAAATGGTGGAGTAGACATGATGGGCCGAATGGCCTAATTCTGCTCCAATTAATTATGAACTTATGATAGACACAAAAAGCTGGAGTAACTCAGCAGGACAGGCAGCATCTCTGGAAAGAAGGAATGGGTGACATTTCGGGTCGAGATATTCCTTCTCTCCAGAGATGCTGCCTTTCCCGCTGAGTTACTCCAGCTTTTTCTGTCTATCTTTGGTTTAAACCAGCATTTGTAGTTCCTTCCTACACATTTATGAACTTACAAACAGGTTTTTAAACACATTACACATACAGATAACATAGTAACAAAAGTCAAAGAAGTAATAAACCAATAAATGAATATTTCAATGTGTGCTGGTTCCTGCTAGAAATTCTGTTTTAATTCCTGCTCTCATTGTTCCTTTGTTCCTTTTTATATAAACCCTTTACAGCAGACTTGTCTTTTAGTTTCAGCACATATGCTATTTTGACTTTTAAAAATTGCCCATGAATCAGGTTCCTTTGTGACGGCTTTCAACCTGTAACTTGACTCCTCTTTTGGACAAATCCATGCTTTTAATGTAGGTGGATAAACAAAGTAAAGTATTGACAACCTGTTATGGGAAATATGTGGAGGTTCAATGGATATTAATGAGTAAACCAGCTGATGCATATCTGCGTGTTATGAGAATGCTGTAATTCAGTCTTAACAAATGACATGCTGTTATCATATCTGGCTTTTCCTAGATCTATAAAACCGGAAATTATCCGGCTTATCCCTAAATCAATTAAATCTGAAGAAAGGTCTCGACCCGAAACGCCACCTATCCATGTTCTCCAACTATGCTGCTTGACCTGCTGAGCTACTCCAGCACTTTGTGCCTCCTCCTGTTCCCATCTTTCAGTTAAATGATCGTCGATCAGTTCCCTATAGCTAACTCGGATAAACTTGCCTAATTGTTTTGTCACTCTTGGTGTAGCAATTATAAACTCATCCAGTTTTCATTAAATGTTAGTGATACTGTGTTGGGATGAAGAAGAAATCAAGATTTCTGCTACCCCCATTACAAAGCGCTTCATTCCTTATATGACTGAGCTCTAATTTTATATTATGATTATAATGTTCTGGATTTCCACCTGAAGATGAAACCACTGCTCTCTACCAATCAAATTGTGCTGTAATTTTAGCCACTTCAGTTAGATTAGAGTCATGGTGTCACACAGCCATACAGCACGGAAACAGGCCCTTCGGCCTAACTTGTCCACTCCAACCAAAATACCCCATCCACGCATCCCACCCATCCGCGATTGGCCCATGTCTCTCTAAAGCTTTCCGATCAATGCACCTTCAGTCTTCTAAACATGATGGAATACGTCAAATTTGTGTAACTTGTTCTTTCAATTGAAACCTCTGTTTCATGCTGTGCCACTCCCAGTATAAGACAAGATATCTTCTGTAAGGTGTGGTCCTGAAAACTGAACACACATCCTGAGGACAGTGTAGCATCATGTCTTAATTGCAGCTTCACTGGGATATTGCCCAACATTCCAATAGTCTCCAGCTTGTATTACCCTTTGTGTCCTGGCATTGGGTTTTAATTTCATTTAATCCCTGCATAGCCCTTTTTAACTTTTTTTTAATGCAATTGCTGTGTGTCTGAATTTAGTCATCTGCATGATTGATCAAAGCTTCACTGTTTTGTCATCTCCTGTATTGATAAAAGCTTCTCTTCGGATACTTGGGGAATACTGTTTGTCACGTCCTTGTTAAATGTGTTACCTTTATCCCTGTTCTCCATTTCCTACCTCCAAACTAATCACTAACCCTTGTCACCCATACATGAATGCTGATAAAGTATGCCACCAATTTTCACTCCCTAGTTCCACTGGTTCAGTTTAGAGATACAGCGCAGAAACAGACCCTTCGGCCCACAAGAGCCCACACCGACCAGCGATGACTGCACATTAACAATAACCCACACACACACAACACACACACACACACACACACACACACACACCACACACATGACACACACACACACACACACACACACCACACACACACACACAGGACATTTTATATTTTATACCAAGGCCAATTAACCTACAAACCTCTACGCCTTTGGAGTATGGGAGGAAACCCAAGGTCTCGGAGAAAACCCACGCAGGTCACGGGGAGAAGGTACAATCTCCGTGCACAGAGCACCCGTAGTCAGGATTGAACCTGGGTCTCTGGCGCTGTGAGGCAGTAGCTCTACCGCTGCGCCACCGTGTCGCCCTTGGTGCTTATGAAACTCGGTGGGGGGGGGGAACTGTAGATGCTGGGAATGTAAAATAAAATCAGAAAAATGCCTGAAATACTCAGCAGGTCAGGCCACAATATTTGGCCGAACATCCATCACCTGTAAGGTGGCACAGCTGGTAGAGTCGCTGCCTCCCAGTGCCAGAGATCCGGGTTCAATTTCGATCTCCATCACTATCTGTGTGAAGTTTACACATTCTCCTGGTGACTGCGTGGGTTATCGGATGACACAAAGCTGGGTGGCAGTGTGAGCTGCGAGGAGGATACTATGAGGCTGCAGGGTGACTTAGATAGGTTGGGTGAGTGGGTAGAAGCATGGCAGATGCAGTATAATGTGAATAAATGTGAGGTTATCCACTTTGGTGGCAAGAACAGGAAGGCAGATTATTATCTGATTGGTGCCAGATTAGGAGAAGGGGAGGTGCAACGAGACCTGTGTGTGCTTGTACATCAGTCACTGAAAGTAAGCATGAAGGCACAGCAGGCAGTGAAGAAAGCCAATGGCATTCAATGTGAGAGAACCTGAGTTTAGGAGCAAATTCTGCAGTTGTACAGGGTCCTGGTGAGACTACACCTGGAGTATTATGTGCAATTTTGGTCTCCTAATTTGAGGAAGGACATTATTGCTATTGAGGGAATGCAGTGAAGGGTCACCAGGTTAATTCCCAGGATGGTGGGACTAACATATGATAAAAGAATGGGTCGACTGGGCTTGTATTCACTGGAATATAGAGGGATGAGAGGGGATCTTATAGAAACATATACATTTCTTAGAGGATTGGACAGTGTAGATGCAGGAAAAAATTTCCCGATGTTGGGGGAGTCCAGAACCAGGGCTCACAGTTTAAGAATGTTTAAGATGAGGAAAAACATTTTCATCCAGAGAGTTGTGAATCTGGAATTCTCTGCCACAGAAGGCAGTGGTAGCCAATTCACTGGATGGTTTCAAGACAGTTGGGCTTAAGGCTAAGGGAATCAAGGGACATGGGGGAAAAAGCCAGAAAGGGGTACTGATTTTGGATGATCAGCCATGATCATATTAAATGGTGGTGCTGGCTGGAAGGGCCGACTGGCCTACTCCTGCACCTATTTTCTAAGTTTCTCCGGGTGCTCCGGTTTCCCCTCGCATTCCAGAGATGTGCGGGTTTGCAGGTTAATCGGCCTCTGTAAATTGCCCCCAGTGTGTAGGGAGTGGATGTGAAAAAAAATGCGATAACTTAGAACTAGTGTGAACAGTTGGTCGATGGTCGGCCTGGATTCAGTGTGCCAAAGGGCCTGTTTTTATGCTATAACGCTAGACTAAACTACTTATCAATCCAGTCAGATCAGGCATTTTGTTTCATTGCTTTAGGATTCTACCATTGGAATGACAATTATTATGCAGTCACCTTTTATAAATGTTCTGAGTGGAATTGATGGTCATTGGATTTTAATGTGTATTTGTACATGATGGCGAAATATGATTACAATATTTGTGCATTTAACATTATTCTTTTTCATGAATAAGAGAATGTTTGTTTAACCTCAACTGCATCACCTCATTATAGTTTTTAGAGTATTAAGACTGTGTGTAACGGTGCAGGGACTACTCATTACACCAGATAGAAAGATTTAAATGGAAATGTTCCAAGCTGATTAATTTTCGATTGTGCTTAAATAACCTGGGATCACTCGCAGTCTTGGGCAAATACAACAAACTGCAAGGAAGTGAGGAGAAAATTAAAGGCAGCTTTTGGTTGAAAACATTTAAAAAGGTGCAGGATTATAATTGTAGGATATTTTAATGATCTTAACATATACTGCGATGGAAATAAATATCTACTTTTGTAATTGTTTTATGGGGCATTTAGTCTTCAAAAAGGAAGGAAGCTTTTCTTGAATTGAGATTAGCATTGAACATGATCAGGATCTAATGGTCCATATCCAGGGATCCGACAGAATAACCGCAGCACAGGAGATAGCTGTTCGGCCCACCCTGTCCATACTAGCTCGATACCAGAGCAACTTGCTCTCTGGCCCTTCTCTGTAGCCTTGCTTACATTTTCCTTGCCAATCGAGCCATCCACTGTACATGATAAAGCGAATAAGGTTTAGTGCAAGGCAAAGTCCGATCAAAGATAGTCCGAGGGTCACCTATGAGGTAGATAGTAGTTAAGACGGTTCTCCAGTTGTTGGTAGGATAGTTTCACTGCAAATTCATTTCACTGCACTTATTTGTGTATGTGATGAATAAAACTGATTGATTGATTGATTGGTTCAAGATAGTGCGAGGGTCTCCAATGAGGTTGAGACTCAGGACTGCTCTCTTGTTGTTAGTAGGATGGTACATCTTGTTGAAGATGCAATAAAACCTGTCCTCTGACCATCTGCTGACAGTTCATTCAAGATTTCAATCATGTCCAGAGTAAGGCAAAGAGCCTTTTCTTGTGTCACTCCTACTTCTTTTCCTCATTGTTTTATAACTGGGACTGTTCACGGTGGGAACAGTCTTCCAATATCTACAGTGTTCAAAACCTCCCAACCCTAATGCAAAAATTCCAGATATTCATCTTTCTCCACAGTAAACAGTGCCAGTCTTTCTAGTCGATCCTTCTACCTGTATACCCTCGTCCCAGGGACCATTCTCATAAATCTTCTCTGTTTGGCCGGAATGTCTTCACATACTTCCCATAATACACTAATTTAAAGTTGGACTGCTGCTATTTAAAAACATTCAGCCTGACTTCCCTGAAGTACGATACTAAAGAAAAGCTGGAGGTTCCAACAGTAATTTGTCCGTAATTCCTTTGCAAGTCAAATCAAAAGGCATCGTGAAGGCATGCCAGTTTATAGTTGGAGCTGGGAGTCTCTTACATTATTTAGTTTAGAGATACAGAGCGGAAACAGGCCCTTTGGCCCACCGTTTTCTGTGCTGTCCAGCAACACCCAATATACTAGCAATATCCTACACACACTAGGGACAATTTACAATTTTTACCAAAGCCAATTAATCTACAAACCTGTACGTCTTTGGAGTGTGGGAGGAAACTGGAGCAACCAGAGAAAACCCACGCCTTCACGGGGAGAACGTACAAACTCTGTACAGACAGCACCCGTAGTCAAGAAATCTGGCTCTGTAAGGCAGCATTGTTTCAAGTAATTGGACAACTGCTTTTAAAGCACATTGAAGGGTTGCTTGATGAAGAAAGATATTGACACGCAACAAAAAACCTATTTTTAAAATATTGAACAGCAGGAGACCTGCATAAAAATAAAATGTACAGAGCAGATGGGTGGACCAAATAGCTTTTTTGAAGACTAGCATTTTTATGACGATGTTAGTAAATACGCATAATAATGATTCCATATGTTAGAGCTTTGTGATTTAAGATTTTAATCCACTCGTGGCGATGAAAGTAAACCTAGTGTAGGTTTTACATATCAACTTTTTTTTTGAAAGAATTTGAAATATTTAAGTGCATGCCATTAGCCTTGGGGTTGTGAAGTCTAATCTTTTATCAGCAGGAAAGGATTCTGTGATCTCCATTCTTTTGTGGTTAAACTCGCTTTGTTTTTTTTTCTAGCCTGGTCGCCGACAGTTGCTTCTGAAATCTTTGATTGGGGAGGACAAGTATGGCACAGAACGGACAAAGGAGACCACCCGAAATGTTAACTTGCCCACTATGTCCATGGCTCGCCAGAGGATCATGTTGGAGGAGCGGGAGAGAGTCATTAAGGCCTATAGAGCTCTGAAGAAACAAAAGCTGCAAGCTCTGACACAGAGTTAGAACAGCATGGACAATGCGAAGATGGCGGCACGGTGGCGCAGCGGTAGACTTGCTGCCTTACAGTGCTTGCAGTGCCAGAGACCCGGGTTCGATCCCGACCAGGGGTGCTACCTTAACGGAGTTTGTACGTTCTCCCCGTGACTGAGATCTTCGGTTTTCTCCCACACTCACAAAGACGTACCAGTTTGTAGGTTGATTGGCTTTGTATAAACCTAAATTATAGGATAGTGTTAATGCGGGGATCACTGGTCGGTGCGGACTCGGTGGGCCAAAGGGCCTGTTTCCGCGGTGTATCTCTAAATTAAACTAAACTAAAAAGATTCGTAGGAAGGAACTGCAGATGCTGGTTAAACATAACCTAAACTAAACAGTTAAAATGCACCAAAACTGCTGGAATAACTCAGCAGGACAGGCAACATCTCTGGAGAGAAGGAATGGGTGATGTTTCGGGTCGAGACCCTTTTTTTCAGACGAAGAGACAAAAGATGCTGAATCAACAGCAATCTTCCCAGCTAATGATTCTCAAAATGGTGGCAGCGGGGAAGGAGGTCATTTTATGAGAACAATCCAGCGAATTCCACTCCCGAATGGCTGCTGATCTTTTATTTAATGAGTGGCACCATTTTGATATATTAAAGAATGATTTATCATTTGGTAGGAGCTTATACATTTCCAGCTATAAAGTAGTCTATTGTCATACATCTCAAATAATGTGCAACCCAGACATTAGTTGGAGTTTGTTGTGCTCAATAGCCTGATGATTGTTGGAAAGAAGCTGTTCCTGAACCTGGACGTTACAGGTCTCAGACTGCTTTACTTCCCGATGGCAGGAGTGAAATACCTTCATCTCGATGGCAGGAATGAAAAAGGATGGTAGTACATTCAACTTGTGGAACCATGGATTTATACTTGTAATTCTCTCTATGTCTGGCTGCCTGAAAAAAAAGCTCTTCGTTTGGAAATCGCAATCGACCTTGGTTATAACTTTGAATCTAAGATGCCTTCACGATGATTGTTTACTTAGTTTAGTAATACAGCACAGAAACAGGCCATTCAACCCACAAAGTCCGCGCCGACCAGCGATTCCCGCACACTTACACTTACACTAGGGACAATTTACAATTATACCAAGTCATTTAACCTACAAATCTGAACGTCTTTGAAGTATGGGAGGAAACCAGAGACCCCGGAGAAAAACCAACCAGGTCAAGGGGAGAAAGTACAAACTCCGTACAGTCAGCACCCGTTGTCAGGATCGAACCCGGGTCTCTGACACTTTAAGGCAACAACTGTACCGCTGCGCCATCTTATATTTGGCTTATTATTTTAAACTTGTTGCGTTTAAAAATGTTTTGCTCATTTAAAGATATCAAGTCTGCGTGTGGACCAATAGAGGAGGAAAGTGTTGAGAAATGCCAACGACCATTGAATCAATGAGGAGTAGTTTAGCCTAATAAAATCCAATGCAAAATGCAAGATGTGATCCAACATACTTATTAGCAGCAAAGAGACAAAGTGCTGGAGTATCGAGTTACATTTAGCTCTTAAGGATAACAGAATCAAGGGATATGGGGAAAAAGCAGGAACGAGGGTTTTGGATGATCAGCCATGATCATATTGAATGACGGTGCTGGCTCGAAGGACCAAATGGCCTTCTCCACCTATTTTCTATGTTTCTACCTTAGCAGGTCAGTCAGCATCCAGCAGCGAAGTAGGGTCCTGACCCGAAACGCCACCTATTTATATTCTCCAGAGATGCTGCCAGGCCTACTGAATTGCTCCAGCACTTTGTGGTTTTTAGACAATAGGTGCGAGAGTAGGCCATTCGGCCTTTCGAGCCAGCACTGCCATTCACTGTGATCATGGCTGATCATCCACAATCAGTACCCCGTTGCTGCCTTCTCCCCATATCCCTTGACTCCGCTATCTTCAAGAGCTCTATCTAACTCTTATGAAAGCATCCAGAGAATCTGCCTCCACTGTCTTCTGAGGCAGAGAATTCCACAGATTTACAACTGGGTGGAAAAGTTTTTCCTCATCTCCATTCTAAATGGCCTACCCCTTATTCTTAAACTGAGGCCCCTGGTTCTGGACTCTCCCAACATCGGGAACATGTTTCCTGCCTCCAACGTGGCCACTCCCTTAATAATCTTATGTTTCAATAAGATCCCTTCTCATCCTTCTAAATTCCAGTGTATACAAGCCCAGTTGCTCCATTCTTTCAACATAAGACAGTCCCGCCATCCCGGGAATTAACCTTGTTTTTTTTTGCTCAAGATTCCAGCATTTGCAGTTCCTCGTGTCCAGATATTTGCAAACCTACTCTGTCTACTGCTGAGCTGTTTACCCTCATTTCCCTAGCACAGTTATCGGTTGAGTTCTGACTATTATGCAGCTTTCTGGAAGCGTTTTGTTGATCATTCATGTTTTAAGAAGGTTTTGTCTGTTATTTGCTTGACTTGTTTTTTTTTTAATGAGATAGCAGCTATTTGTAATAGCTTCCAGTGAAAGCATGTGAATGGGGATACAAATTTAGCTTGTAAAGTATGTTGGTGCCTGGCTAATAACTCTGAAGTAAATGATTTATGTTTTGATAACCAGCAGCCATATATAAATCTAGTTTTACATCATGTGCTGCAGCATGATTTACATTGCAAACTCTTTCACACCAGACTTCCAATGTAGAAGACCTCAAATTACGAGCTACCCTGACAATAAATATTGAAAGATTTTGCGAGAAGAGTTTGCTGCAGATTTCTGTAGAAATGACATTTTGAGGTCAGAAACTTTCAGAATATTTCAAACCAAAAGTCATCCATTTTGACGATAGTCACAAAGTGCTGGACTAACTCAGCGGGTCGGGCAGCACCATTCCTTTTCCTCCCGAGATGCTGCCTGACCCGCTGAGTTACTCCAGCAGTTTGTGTCAACCAGCATTGCAATTTTCTTCCAGATTTTAATTTTGAGTTGGATTTAAACATGCTATCTCCTATCAAGTAGGAGGATATTTAATAATTGTTGTATATCTTGTACATTTTCCGGGTATATTACGTAGAAACAGTACAGGAACAGGCCCTTCGGCCCACCATGTCTGGCTTGAACACTATGCCAGGCTTATTAATCCCATCTGCCTGCATGTGGTCTGTATTCCTCTGTTCTCTTCCTGATCATGCATCTAAATGCCATATTGAAGCAATATTTCAGGTTGGTTTGTACAACAAGCTACAAACAATGGAACAGAGTGAGTTAAGGGGGGGATTTGACAGAAATTAGTTAAAACATTAAGAGTTTGGAAAGGATGGCTAAAGAGAAATAATTTGTAATGATTAAAGGCTTGATTTAGTTTAGAGATACAGCGTGGAAACAAGGCCTTTAGCCCAGTGATCACCCATACACTTGTATCCTACACACTAGGGACAATTTACAACCTTTACCAAAGCCAATTAACCTTGCCAAAAAACCCACGCAGGCCACAGGAAGAATGTACAAACTGCATACAGACAGCACCATACATGCAGACAATACTGCATATAGACAACACCATACATACAGTCAGGATTGAACCCAGGTTTGTGGTGCTGTAAGGCAGCAACTCTACTGCTGTGCCGCCCATGGGAAGGTAACAGAACAGTTCTTGCTGTTTTCCCCTCCAAGTTCATGGATACGAAACTGAAATGCAATACTTCGACATTTTCTTAGGCAAGATCAGACGCAGATTCGAACCTGACTACGGGTGCTGTCTGTATGGAGTTTGTCCGTTCTCCCTGTGACCCGCGTGGGTTTTCCCAGGGAGCTCCGGTTTCCACCCACACTCCAAAGACGTACAGGTTTGTAGGTTAATTGTCTTGGTAAAATTGTAAATTCTTCCTAGTGTGTGTAGGATAGTGTTAATGTGCGGGGATTGGTGGGCCTAAGGGCTTATTTCTGCGCCGTATCTCGTACCTAAAACAAGGCTAAGTAAGCATCACTGCAAAAGGTTTGTTTGAAACATTGGAGGTGCCATCAGTACATCCATGGTCGAATAACCAATCCGTGGGTTACACCAGGATTATGTTGTCCTGCAGAGTAACAGACCACTTGTTTATGCTCAAAATACCCTGCAGGGCGTGTTTTTACTTGAAGTCACACTGGTCCACCAACTGCCGACACGTTCTGGTGCTCAGCAGGCGAGAGTGTGGGCTTTGCTTCTCCACAACATGGGTTGGCCGGTGTCAAAGTAGCATTGGCTGAGGGTTATCAGCCGACATCTTATCCACTCTCTCGCCACTGAAGAAAAGCACATTGGCCGTGGCGATGTAAACTGTTGGGTGTTGGAACAACGCCCGACTCTGCTCTCATTTGAGATCTGCATCATTACGAATGAGTTGGAGGTATTCCAGCCGATTGGAATATCGTCTCCAAATACCTCTTCTGCCATAGCACAGTGTACTGAAGCACACAGTGTGAGATCCTCACCAGTCACTGCATGGAGATAGATGCACCATAAGTACTGACATTTTTCGCTCGGTTTAGAGATACAGTGTGGAAACCGACCCTTCGACCCACTGAATCAGTGCTGACCAGCGATCCCCGTACCTTTTTGTACCTCTAGATTCCCCTCTCTATATCTGTCATTTCCCTTTCCCCTGTCTCTCAGTCTGAAGTCGGGTTTACCCGAAACGTCACCCGTTCCTTCTCTCCGGAGATACTGCCTGACCCCGCTGAGTTACTCCTGCATTTCGTGTCTACAATGCACAATAACACTATCACAATAACACCAAAAAAATCCTGCATTTCGTGTCTACAATGCACAATAACATGGAACGAGCTGCCAGAGGACGTGGTTGAGGCAGGTACTATTGCAACGTTTAAACCACATTTGGACAGGTACATGGATAGGACAGGTTTGGAGGGATATGGACCAGATGCAGGCTGGTGGGACTAGTGTAGCTGGGACATGTTGGCCGGTGTGGACAAGTTGGGCTAAAGGGTCTGTTTCCACACTGTATCACTCTATGACTCTAATTGATGAAGATCCAGGATTCTGTTATCTTGGATACATTGTTTGTTTTCCCTTCAGCGTTACCATAGAAAAGCCCCTGGGCATTGTCAAATGGAAACCAAGTTTTCTAATTCAATTGCAAATCCTTGTGATGTTCGAGGGAGTGCCATCTGTTTGAACTGTGAAATAATGCAGGCTTTGGTTAATGTTTAAAGAGAGATTGTGGCCTCTTATTTATCACACGTACTATATACACACTCATAACAAGCAACGACAGAATCTAGCTTGATAAACTTGTTTGCTTTTGTTTAAAGCACTTGGATTAACCATTTAAAAAAAGTATCCCCGTATAACGTTTTTACATCAGCGTCAG
Source organism: Leucoraja erinaceus (assembly GCF_028641065.1). Taxonomy (NCBI): domain Eukaryota; kingdom Metazoa; phylum Chordata; class Chondrichthyes; order Rajiformes; family Rajidae; genus Leucoraja; species Leucoraja erinaceus. The sequence goes on along the minus strand of NC_073399.1, from coordinate 11,007,927 downwards.
CAGCCCATTTATTGTTTTGGAAAAACATGCTTAAAATATCCAGTAATTACAGATTTGGAAAATCGTGTAGGATGGAATTTATATTTACAGAAGCCAATCAACCTACAAACCTGCACGTCTTTAGAGTGTGAGAGGAACCCAGAGCATCCGGAGAAAACCCACACAGTCACAGGGAGAACGTGCAAACTCTGTATAGACAGCACCCGTAGTCAAGATCGAATGTGGGTGTCAGTTGTCCATGCGTTGAGCTCTCTTGCTCAACCAACCAAGGGCAGAAGGTGTGGAAAAGTTGTGCTCCTGAAGGGCCTGTCCCACTGTACGAGGTAATTCAAGAGTTCTCCCGAGTTTTCCCCAGATTCGAACTCGGAGAATTCCGTAGCGGGTCCGTAGGAGTTCGTGGATTGCTCGTAGCGGCTCGTACGAGTAACGGTAGGTACTCGCGAAATCCGGTAAACTCGTGACGTTTGTTTCAACACTGTGAAAAATGTCCACGAGTAAAAAAATACACGTGATGAAAAAAATTGTTGCTTTTTACTCGTACGAGCCGCTACGAGACATCCACAAACTCCTACGGACCCGCTACGGACATTCTCCGAGTTCGAATCAGTGGAAAACTCTTGAATTACCTCGTACAGTGGGACAGGCCATTGAGTCTGGCTGAACATAGGGTTAAGCTTAATCACAAAGCAACGATGTTCGTAGTGTTCATGAATACAATGTTCTCTGAATTTGATAGGTGAAAGGGCACCATTGTCATTTGAAATAAACATTTAGGCCAACCATTGCAACTGCACAAAAGACATGTAAATCAAAGTGTTATGTTGTCTGAGTACAGGGTGATTCCACTCCACATCGGAGACCCCTCCTCTACAAAGGATAGACCAGCATTGATTGTATCGCGGAGCAGACTTGATGGGCCGAATGGCCTAATTCTGCTCCTATCACTGATGAACAACCCATTTGAGGAAGAGTCAATTTGGCAAGGATAGCAGCAAGAGTCAAAGGCTGCCTGAAAACATGGTTGTCAAGGGTTTGTGCAGGAAGGAACTGCAGATACTGGTTTAAAGCGGAGATAGACACACAAAAAGCTGGAGTAACTCAGCGGGACAGGCAGCATCTCTGGAGAGAAGGAATGGGTGACGTTTCGGGTCGAAACGTCACCCATTCCTTCTCTCCAGTGATGCTGCCTGTCCCACTGAGTTGCGCCAGCTTTATGTGTCTATTTTCATTGTCAAGGGCATTGTGGCAGTGCATCAAGCCATTTAATTGTCAATTAAACCACTGCACTAATAGTAAGGCTTTATTAAGAGAGCAAGGAGACTCGTCAGCTGATTGCAAATATCACAAAATTGCTTTTCTCCAGCACCTCGTGACAATAAACTAAAAACTAAATTAAACTAAACAATTGCTGGCTCTTACCCCCACCCCTTCTCTACCACTCCCTACCAGATACAGGTATCTCTCCTCTACTTCATCTGGTGCTAATCCCAAAATAGTCTCTCATTTTCCCACCACAGATGCTGCCTGGCTCACTGAGTTAGAAACATAGAAACATAGAAACATAGAAATTAGGTGCAGGAGTAGGCCATTCGGCCCTTCGAGCCTGCACCGCCATTCAATATGATCATGGCTGATCATCCAACTCAGTATCCCGTACCTGCCTTCTCTCCATACCCCCTGATCCCCTTAGCCACAAGGGCCACATCTAACTCCCTCTTAAATATAGCCAATGAACTGGCCTCAACTACCCTCTGTGGCAGAGAGTTCCAGAGATTCACCACTCTCTGTGTGAAAAAAGTTCTTCTCATCTCGGTTTTAAAGGATTTCCCCCTTATCCTTAAGCTGTGACCCCTTGTCCTGGACTTCCCTAACATCGGGAACAATCTTCCTGCATCTAGCCTGTCCAACCCCTTAAGAATTTTGTAAGTTTCTATAAGATCCCCTCTCAATCTTCTAAATTCTAGAGAGTATAAACCAAGTCTATCCAGTCTTTCTTCATAAGACAGTCCTGACATCCCAGGAATCAGTCTGGTGAACCGTCTCTGCACTCCCTCTATGGCAATAATGTCCTTCCTCAGATTTGGAGACCAAAACTGTACGCAATACTCCAGTGTGGTCTCACCAAGACCCTGTACAACTGCAGTTCCTCCAGTATCAAGAGTCAAGAATCAAGAGTGTTTTATTGTTGTATGCCCCCGATAGGACAATGAAATTCTTACTTGCTGCAGCACAACAGAATATGTAAACATAGTACATAACGGGAGAAAAAAAAGAAAAAAGTTCCGTGAGTATATATACACATACACACACAAACTCGATAAATAAACAGATATAGTGCGTTAATAGTAATAGTCTGTTGCAGTTCAGAGCTTCTCTCTATCTCTATATCTCTTGTTTTCCTTTCCCCTGACTAGTCTGAAGAAGGGTCTCGACCTGAAACATCACTCATTCCTCCTACCGAGAGATGCTGCCTGTCCCGCTGAGTTACTCCAGCACTTTGTGCCCACGGTTTAAACCAGCATCTGCAGTTCCTACCGACACGCTTTGTTTTTGACCGGTTTGTTTTAAATTGAATGTGCAATTATAAATTAAATCATATTCACTTTGTCGAATGTTTTAACTAACGAGACTGACAAATGCCTTTGTTAAATTGACGTTAAAAATTGCAATCAAATTTAAGAGTGTTTGAATTGTGATTTGTAAGTACAATGAGAAATTAACATCCCTGGGAAACTTAAAGCAGATTGAAAGAACATAACAAACAAAAGAGCTCACATCAATATAGAATCACACAGCACGGGGACAGGCCCTTCGGCCCAACTCGCCCATGCTGACCAAGATGCACCATCTAAGCTAGTCCCATTACCCACATTTAGCCAATATCCCTCCAAACCGTTCCTATCCATGTACCTATACAAATGTTTTTTTGAGAAGTGTGGGAGAGAATCGTTTATAGTTTAGTTTGTAGATAGCGTGGAAACAGGCCCTTCGGCCCACTGAGTCTATACTGGCCAGCAATCACCCCTGCACGAGTTTCATCTGACACATTAGGGACAATTTACAGAGGCTAATCAATCAACAATCCTGCATGTCTATGGGATGTGGGAAGAAACCAGAGCACCCGGAGAAAACCCACGCAGTCACAAGGAGAACGTACAAACTCCGTACAGACAGCACCCGTAGTCAGGATCAAACCCGGGTCTCTGGTGCTGTGAGGCATGAACTCTAGCGCTGTGCCACCGTGCGTTCTTGTGAAACTTGCGTTCTTTGGCTATAGCACCCGCAGATTCTGTCTTCTGGAATTGTGGCGGTGTTGCACAAAATAGTCTCCCTTTATCACTGTGTTTAGTTTAGAGACACAGCGCTGAAACTGGCCCTTCGGCCCAGCGAGTACGTGGCGACCAGTGATCCCCGCACACTAACATTATCCTACACACACTATGAACAATTTTACAATTTTATCAAAGCCAATAAGCCTACAAACCTGTACGTCTTTGGAGTGTGGGAGGAAACTAGAGGTCCCAGAGAAAACCCACACAGGTCAAGGGGAGGACATACAAACGCCGTACAGACAGCGCCCGTAGTCAGGATCGAACCCTGGTCTCTGGCGCTGTAAGGCAGCAACTCTGCCGCTGTGCCACCATGGTTGGGGGGGGGGGGAGGTAGCTGATTTAATTCACTAAACCACTTAGCAAGGGAGATTACTGAAATTCTAGCAACTCTGTTCAAACATGTTTGGCTTGGATCAAACACAACAGGCAGTTTAACCATGAGCTCATTCTTCCATTCTTCCATCCATCCACCCCCCAAACAGCATTTCTCCAGTAAAAGAGCTCCCATCTCATGTACTCCTCCTGGGGCAAGTAATTTAAGCCAAAGTCTAATTTAATAAAGTCAAGGGTTCAACCATTTGAGCCTTTATTGCAAAATGTTTTCTTCTCTCGTGTCAAACAAGCAATGCAAGATTGCAGAGCATCTCCTAGTAGCGTTTAGGTTATATGTCTGAAGAAAGGTCTCGACCCGAGACGCTGACAATCCCTTTTCTCCAGGAATGCTGCCTGACCTGTTGAGTTACTCCATCTTTTTGCTTCTGTCTCTGGTTGAAACCAGCATCTGCATTTGCTCCCAACACAGGTTAGATGTTGTATTCCACTGTGCTTATTATGGTAGCGCTACCAATTATATAGGAACAGTGGCGCAGCGGTAGAGCTGCTGCCCCACAGACCCAGAGACGCATGTTCTTGAAACACCCTCTCCACATTCACTCTATCCAGGCCTTTCATTATTCAGTAGGTTTCAATGCGGGGGAACCACCATGAGGGGGCGGGGGGGGAGGGGGGGGGGGGGGGGAAGAACAATGGAGGACCCCAGTGTTGGGGGGGGACCACTGTGAGGGAGGGGGGGGGGGGACAATGAACATTGGAGGACCCGGTGAGGACTGCTGGGAGGAACAGGAGGGAAGGAAATTCTAAACTTTAATAGAACGAGAGTCTAACGCCCGCCGGAGACCCGTTCGATCCTGACTCTGGGCGCTGCCTCTACGGAGCTTGTACGTTCTCCCCGTGACTGCGTGGGTTTTCACCGGGTGCTCCGGTTTCCTACCACACTCCAAAGAAGTACAGGTTTGTTGGCTGATTGGCTTCGGTAAAGGTTATAACTTGTCCTGAGAGTGTAGAGTAGTGCTAGTGTACGGGGTGATGCCAGTCAACACGGACTCCGGGCGGGTGGGGTGGGGGGGGGGGGGGGGGGGGGGGGGGGGCTTAGGGGTGGGGGCGAAGGGGCCTGTTTCCACACTGTATCTCTAAACTGAACCATAGGAGTTTAGAGGGACAAGAACCGACTGTTGGAGCAACTTCAAAGCTTAGAGCTACGAGAAAAGGCGATTGTGTGTCTGCACTACACAGATAGGAATGGAAGTGCTCGGTGCAAGATAGCGAGTTGCTTAGAAACATCGGAATGCCACGCATTAAAGTCAAATATCTGGCTATAAGATCTTTGATTAAAGCTACAAGAGACCATCGCAGGATGTAAGATCTTTGGGCGGGTCGACCCTGAGCAGGGATGATGCAGCTGAACACTTTATCATCCACACCGATCAATCACTTCAGTCACACAGCCATCGCCTATATCCCCTTCACCACCAGATAGCTAGAGATTGAGTTAAGGAGAAGCTGACAAGTGGTGAGGCTAATTAGATCTGAGTCACATTCAACTACAAGCCAGGAACATTGATGACACAGGACAAGACTGAGAAACAAAGAATTCATTCAACATGATGTGTGTAATGGAAGTGTTTATCAGAGGATAACTGGATGTATGGTGGAGTGGATATGAGCAAGCTGTTTATCAAAGGCGAGCCATTTGTGCAGTATTGACAATCTGTTAGCTTTGGACTGTAAACATGTTGAAGGGCAGTGAGTGTTATTATTCGAAATTCTCCTTTGAAGATTCTCTGGAAACTCTGGTGTGGGGTTGTACAAACGTAACCTAAGCTGCAGTTGGATATGAAAAGACAGAAACATAAAAACATACAAAAATAGTTGCAGGAGTAGGCCATTCGGCCCTTTGAGCCAGCACTGCCATTCAGTACGATAATGACTCGTACCCTGTTCCTGCTTTCTCCCCATATCCCTTGATTCCATTAGCCCCAGGAGCCAAATCTATATCTCTCTTGAAAACATCCAGTGAATTGAATGTGAAAAGATAGACACAAACTGCTGGAGTAACTCAACGGGTCAAGCAGCATCTCTGGAGGAAAAAGATGGGTGACGTTTTGGGTCGGGACCCTTCCTCACAACCTGTCTAAATGTTTCTTAAATGTTGCGATGGTACCTGCCTCAACTACCTCCTTTGGCACCTTGTTCCATACACCCAATACCCTCTTGTGCAAAAAAAGTTACCCCTCAGATTTCCATTAAATGTTCCTTCCATCACCTTAAACCTGTGTCCTCTGGGTCTCGATTCTCCTACTCTGGGCAAGAGACTGTATTTGTCAACCTAAATCTATTCCTCTCATGATTTTGTACATCTCTATCATATCTTTAGCCTTGTGTATTTACATATGTCTGGATGGTCATGAAGGTAATATGCTCCTTTCATTCCATCAAATGATATGCTGCTGCCTTGATGACACACTGGTCAACCTGAGGAGCACCTTCAGCAACAGACTGGTTCCACCAAGATGCAGCACAAAATGCCACATTCTTCCCTGTGGCTATCAAACTATAACTCCTTCCCCTTCTGTCAGGGGGTAGACTGACTCCCCCCCCCCCCCCCCCCCCCCCCCCCCCCACCCCCCCCCTCCACAAATCTTTGCACATCCCCAATCCTTTCTACTCGTCACTTTAATTTCATGTTTCTTGTGTTTTATGACCGTTGGCAGATCAATTTCCCTCCTGGGATAAAGTTCTATCGTATCGTATCGTAAAGTGCCTGTCCCACGAGCATGTGACTGCATGTGTCAAGCGCGACCTAACGTGGTCGCTTGAGCCGTACGGCCTCGCGGGGCTGGTCCCACTTCGATTGCCGGAGTCGTATGGAGTTGTGCGGAGCTGGTCCCGGGGGCTCCGAAAAACTGACGCTGTCCAAATATTCCGCGCGGCAACGGCCTGCCGGCCCGCAGCCACATTGAGGCCAGCGCCTCGACGGCCGTACGCACCGTCTTGATGGCGTACACCTAGCGGAACTTCCCGCGGACTTCGCTCGAACTTTACGTCAACTCGTACGGGATCACTCGACCTCCGCGCGGCCCCCGCTTCCGGTTTGGTCGCGCTTGCCGCATGCAGTCGCATGCTTGTGGAACAGGCTCTTAACGCATCATCCTGAGGATTATCCATCTGAATTCTTATCAATTATCAATCTAATGGAAATTATCAATCTGGATCGAGGGAGGAGGCTCTGCAGCAGCCTGGGGTCACCTGGGCTCACCTGGGCTCACCTGGATCGGGAGCCACTCCAGTACATCGAGCATGTGGATCGGACTTGGCGACTTGTGCATGTGTGAGCTATGCAAATGTGAGCAGTGCACAAGTGATAATAGAGCACCATACACCATCAGTTCAGATCCATGACCCATCAACAGAAGATTTACCTTTCAGCCTAACAGCATCCACGATTTGCTGTTATTTTGCTGCTCTCTGCAGGAGTTTGCTTGGTACAAATAGCCGTTGTGCACAGTCACAATATTTCTGAAGTTCCTTTGAGGCTGTGAAATAATTTGAGATGTAAAGGCACTGATTTGAAACATTAACTTCCTCGCATAGAGTCTCACAGTGTGGAAACAGGCCCTTCGGCCCTACTTGTTGCTTTCTGCAGGAGTTTGCTCGGTTCAAATAGCCGTTGCTCCAGCATCAAGATCTAGATCACTAGCCATCTACGCTAGTCCCACCTGCCTGCGTTTGGTCCATATTCCTCCAAACCTGCCCTATCCATGTACCTATCTAAATGTTTCTTAAACGTTGCAATAGTACCTGCCTCAACTACCTCCTCCGGCAGCTCGTTCCATATACCCACCACCCTTTGTGTGAAAAAGTTACCCCTCAGGTTCCTATTGAATCTTTCCCCCCCCCTCACCTTAAACCTATGTCCTGTGGTCCCCGATTCCCCCACTCTGGGCAAGAGACTCTGCGCGTCTACCCGACCTATTCCTCTCACGATTTTATGCACCTCTAAGCTCTACGTCTGAACAGTTGAGTATTTGGAGCATTTTACTATGTTTCGGCTTGTGATTGTCACATACACCCAGACGCAGTGAAAAGCTTTTCTTTATTGCGTACATTCCAATCACATTCTATAGATGAAGGCAAACAATCCAAACTCGTATAGAAGGCGGATCAAAGAGAAAGATACAGTGTGCAGAATATACTTCTCAGCATCACAGCGTAACAGTTCAAGAAACATTTTTATTTCTTAACCTGGAGTTTTTATGACAAATACACAGGTTACAAAGTACTACATTAATCAAAGTGTACGATGGAACTGCAGATGCTGGTTTACACTGAAGAAAGATAGAAAACGCTGGAGTAACTCAGCAGGCCAGGCAGCATCTCTGGAGAAATGGTATGAAGAATGGTCTCCGTATATTCCTTTTCTGCAGAGATGCTGCCTGACTCGCCGAGTTACTCCAGTACTCCGTGTCTATCTACTGCATTCAATCAAAACGACTGTTTGTGCAGTTTGCAACAGTTGAGTTACTGCATTGTCAGCAGTATCCAAGGAACACTTGAGCCCCTGAGACCAGCATCCACGAGAGGCTTCCAAAGTCCCCATGGATACTGCGTGTGCCCTCGTTAGGGACACACTGGCACAGACTGCCAGCCTGGGAGAGGGGCAGGCAGTCAACTAGGTTAAGAAGGGTTTCGACCCGAAACATCACGATGGCGCAGCGATAGAGTTGTTGCTTTACAGCGAATGCAGCGCCGGAGACCCGGGTTCGATCCCGCCTACGGGTGCTGTCTGTAGGGAGTTTATACGTTCTCCCCATGACCTGCGTGAGTTTTCTCCAAGATCTTCGGTTTCCTCCCACACTCCAAAAACGTATAGATTTGTAGGTTAATTGGCTTGGTGTAAATGTAAATTGTCCCTAGTGTGTGTAAGATAGTGTTAATATGCGGGGATCGCTGGTCGGCATGGACCCGGTGGGCCGAAGGGCCTGTTTCGGCCCGGTATCTCTAAACTAAATCACCCATTCCTTCTCTCCAGAGATGCTGCCTGACCCGCTGAGTTACTCCAGCTTTTTGTGTCTAGCTCGAGTAGAACCCTTGACTGCCCACTGCCTGAATGGCCTTCTTGGCCAGGCCCAGGAGCAAACAGGCAAGGAGATGCATTACCAAAGACAAAGTCCAACGTTCACAAGTCATAGGAGCAGAGGCAGGCCATTCGGTCCATCGAGTCTACTCCCCAATGCAATAGTGTCTGATCACTGTTCACAATGAGGTGGGATGGAAGATCAGGACAGCATCCAAGCTGATGGAAGGGCCACTCAGAAGTCTGACAACAGTGGGGAAGAAGCTGCTCCTGAGTCTGGTGCTGGGCGCTATCAAGATTCTGTACCTTCTGCCAAATGGGAATGGGGAGAAGAAGGAATGACCGGAGTGGGAAAAGTCTTCGATTATGTTGGCTGCTGTCCCGAGGTGTTCCAGTTAATATTACCGGCTTGCAGGGATTTTTGCAAAACAAAAATCAAAGACAAATCTATAATCAATTAAAACCTATTCTTGCAGTGCACGCTTCCTGTCTCATACTTATTCCGTTACATCTTAGTTTAGTCTATTTTTTAGTTTAGAGATACAGCATGGAAACACGTCCTTCGGCCCACCGAGTCCGCACCAACCAGCATTCCCCGCACACTAACACTGTCATTCACATACTAGGGACAATTTATAATTTTACCAAGCCAATTAACCTATAAACCCGGGTTACACAAAAAAGCTGGAGAAACTCAGCGGGTGCAGCAGCATCTATGGAGCGAAGGAAATAGGCAACGTTTCGGGCCGAAAACCGAAGGGTTTCGGCCCGAAACGTTGCCTATTTCCTTCGCTCCATAGATGCTGCTGCACCCGCTGAGTTTCTCCAGCTTTTTTGTGTAACCTTCGATTCTCCAGCATCTGCAGTTCCCTCTTAAACAACCTATAAACCCGTATGTCTTTGGTGTGTGGAAGATCTTGGAGAAAACCCACGCAGATCACGGGGAGAACATGCAAACTCCGCGCAGACAAACCCCTTTAGACGGGATCATAAAGTCAGTAAGTGTTAGGAGCAGAATTAGGCCATTCGGCCCATCATGTCAACTCTGCCATTCAATCATGGCTGATCTATCTCTCCCTCCCAACTCCATTCTCCTGCCTTCTCCCCATAACCCCTGACAACCGTGCTAATCAACAATCTATCTATCTCTGCCGTAAAAATATCAATTGACGGCCACCACGACCTTCTGCGGCAGATTCACCACCTTCTGACTAAAGAAATTCCTCATCATCTCCTTCCTAAAGGAAAATTTGTTAATTCTGAGGCTGTGACCTCTCGTCCTAGACTCTCCCACCAGTGGAAACATCCTCTCCACCCAAGCCTTTCACTATTCTGTACATTTCAATGAGGTCCCCCTCCCCCCCCCACCTCATTCTTTTAAACTCCAGCGAGTGCAGGCCCAGTGCCGTCGAAACTGGGTCTGTGGTGTTGTAAGGCAGCAACTCTACCGCTGCGCCACCCCGCTGCCCTTGTTAATAATCCTTCCATTGCACTGAATAAGGTGACTTACAATCAACATGGTCAACACCGCAAGAGATTTGATGGGAACGGAAGACTAACGAGTCCTCTCTTCTGGGACAAGTAAAGGGATAAATGGAATACTGACAAAGCAGGAAAGAATTCCCTGGGGCTTAAGGAGACGATCTTACAGCTGAATGATGTTGGCCTTTGAAGTTTCATCAAGTAGATTCATTTTGCAGCCGCCCCGGCCTTTAACACGGGAGGAAGAGCAGAGATTCATCGCTTGGCGTGCACTGCATTCCGTTCACACGATAAGAACATTATTTTCTGAACACCTCAGTCAGATCAAAGAAAACTTGAATTGTTAATGACAAGTGGGGCATATATTCTGGCAACACATATTTTCTTTGTATCAATACTTCACCCCCATGTCACCCTGGTACTTGACAGCCACTTGGCAATGCTAATATATAACGTTAACATTTGTCAGCCTTGCAGCGCAGATATATTTTATGCATGACTGGTGTTTTCACTATGGACAGCTTCAACGAAGGTGGCACGGTGGCGCAGCGGTAGAGTTGCTGCATTACAGCGCTTGCAGTACCGGAGACCTGGGTTCGATCCCGACTGCGGGTGCTGTCTGTACAGAGTTTGTACGTTCTCCCCTTGGGCAGAGGGAGAAGAGGAGGGAAGAGACTGCAGACCTAAGACTTTTGCCTCCATCACAGTGAGGAGATGCTGGGTGGACTCACTGTGGTGGATGTTAATATGTGTTTATTGTTGTTTTATTGTATTGTATTATATGTATGACTGCTGCAATTTCGTTCAGACTTCGGTCTGAATGACAATAAAAGGCTATCTATCTATGACCGTGCGGGTTTTCACTGAGATCTTCGGTTTCCTCCCACACTCCAAGAACGTGCCCTATATATATATATATATATGAAAATAATGTTGCCACGTCTATGTAGTTCAGACCTTATTTGGAGGTTGTAGTGTTCATTAGCCTGATGGCTGTAGGGAAGAAACTGATCCTGAACCTGGATGTTACAGTTTTCAGGCTCCTGTACCTTCGTCCTGATGGCAGGAGTGAAATGAGAGCGTGGCCAGGGTGGTGTGGGTCTCTGATGCTGCTGGATGGACGGGTCAGGATGAACCCGGGTCTCTGGCGCTCTGAGGCAGCGGTACTACCAACTGCGCCATTGCGCTACTGAATTCCTCTTCCAGCGAACCTTTTTTTGGATTAAATTATCAAGGGCGTTTAATAGAGAACCTGGACAAGAATAAGAAGATTAATGTGATTTATGAAGGAAAAACATATTTGTCTATTCTATTAGTCATTGAGGATATGACTCAATGAGAACATGACTCTATTAAGTCCTCAATGATCCAGACAATCTATTTGATCAATCCATTCAACAGATCCAGACACAGTGACTAGTTTATTTGGATTTGGGAAGGTGTTCGATAAGGTCCCAGGCAGTTTGGTCAACAAGGTTAGAGCACCTGGAATAAAATAAAAACGAATTGCTGAGGCTGGTTTATACTGAAAATAGACACAAAATACTGAAGTAACTCAGTGGATCAGGGAATTTGGAGAAAATGGACAGGTGATGTTTTAGGACTGAACCTTTCTTCATCCTTGATTATGCTGCCGGTCTTGCTGAGGCAGCGTGTGGTGTAGATGGAGTCAATAGAAGGGAAGTTAGTTTGTCTAATGGTCTGGGCTGCGTCCATCGACTTAGGCCATCCAATTGTGTAGGAGGGAACGGCAGATGCTGGTTTACACCAAGGATAGAGACAAAATGCTGGAGTAACTCAGCGGGACAGGCACCATCTCTGGATAGAAGGAATGGGTGACGTTTTGGGTCAAGACCCTTCTTCAGACAGGTCTGAAGACAGCTCAACCCAAAACGTCAGCCATTCCGTCTATCCAGAGATGCTGCCTGCTCCGTTGAGTTACTCCAACATTTTGTGTCTATCTTAGGCCATCTAATTGCTTGTTTAAGTTCTTTCCTGCTTCCTTAACATTCCTCAAGGATCCTGCCTGATTTCAGCTTCCTATAACTTACATATGCTTCCTCTTTCCTTTTGACTAAACTTCCAATATATCTTATCAAAGGCTCCCAAACCTTGCCATCCCTATCATTCCCCTTCACTGGAATATGCTGGTCCTGAACACTACTCAACTTGAAGGAATAGATGCAAAGTGCAGAATACAGTTCTCAGTATTCTTATGTATTCAAGAGAGAGTTAGATTTAGCTCTTCGGGCTAATGGAATCAAGGGATATGGGGAGAGAGAAGGAATGGGGTACTGATTTTAGATGATCAACCATGATCGTATTGAATGGCGATGCTGGCTCGAAGGGCTAAATGGCCTACTCCTGCACCTGCTTCCTATGTTTCTATGTATTGAGGCGGCATGGTGGTGCAGTGGTAGACCTGCTGCCTTATTACAGCGCCAGAGACCCGGGTTCGATCCCGACTACGGGTGCTGTCGGTACGGAGTTTGTATGTTATCCCCGTGACCGCGTGGGTTTCCGCGCTGTATCTCTTAAGTCTAAAAGTAAAGTAAAAGTAACAGTTTCACGAGACAAAGTCCAATATCCGCAAAATATGAAACGTGAATCGGGCAGTGCCCTCGCTAATGGAAGGACCGTTCAGAAGTCTGGTAACAGTGGGGGATGGAGCCTCGAATGAGTCTGGAGGTGCGTGCTTTCAAGCTTCAGTATCTCCTGCCTAAACGGGAGCAGGGGTAAGGAGAAGTGACTGAGGTGGGAAAAGTCTTTGATTATGTTGGCTGCTTTCCAGAGGCAGCGGAAAGTGTGGATGGAGTCTATGGTGGGGAGCCGGGTCTGTGTGTTGGTCCGGGCGACATCAACATCTCTCCGCAGTGCCTGGCATTCTTGGGTGGAGCTGGTCGCAAACCAAGCTGCAATCTTCACGTTCAGCCTTAATGTTGGTGTCCTCTGGTCTGGAGACTGTTTGTGCAAGCGAGGAGAATGTGTCGGAGGCTGGCACAAGATGTCCTGTTTCTTCCCTTCATTCACAATGTCATTGATTTTGGAACAAAAACCTCCCCAACGCTTTTCATCTGCCGATGCAGATTCTGTGCCAGCAATGCCAGTGCAGTCCTAACATCAACAAGGGTCTTGCCCAGTGGACAACAGGGGTCTTCTATAGAACCCAATGAAATGGCCACTCCAATCTGTTTAGTTTAGCATAGTTTAGTTTAGTTTAGTTTATATCAAATTAGTTTAATTTAGATTTAGTGGGCAGCACGGTGGCGCAGCGGTAGAGTTGCCGCCTTACAGCGAATGCAGCGCTGGAGACCCGGGTTCGATCCTGACCACGGGTGCTGCCTGTACGGAGTTTGTACGTTCTCCCCGTGACCTGCGTGGACTCGGTGGGCCGCAGGGCCAGGTTCAGCGTTGTTTCTCTAAACTAAAATAAACTGAACTAAACCAAACAAAACCATCAATGGAACAGAAATGTAGTTTACTAGATGTCTAAAAATACCCATGGACACTTTGCACATTTGGCGAGTTCATTTTCAAGGCAGTACACAGAGAAGGCAGAAATAGAAAGAGAGTACAAGCTAAGAAGGGAACAGATAGTCCATGCCACAAAGCGTTGGGGGGGGGTCAGGGAACCATAGCAACAATTATATTTAATTGAAAAGCAGCTCCTGAGTAAAGGCAACTGTTTCTAAGTGGCTCGGATCAACATACGTTTCTGTGACAAAGGTCAGTCCAAGGAGTGACATCCCGCTGGGTTGACAAGGCCTCGCGGTTCTTACAGCAACCTGTTTCAGGGAGAATGTTTGGCGCTCATCCAGTCACCAAGCCTCTGAGAGAGTCCCCTACAATGGCTTTTTAAAAAAAACACTTTAGACTTTAGTGATACAGCGTGGAAACTGGCCCTTTCGTCCCACCGAGTCCGCGCCGACCAGCGATCACCCCGAACCCACTCGCGCTGCCCCACACGCACTAGGGACAATTTACAATTTTCACCAATTTTTGCCCAATTAACCTGCAAACCTGCACGTCTTTGGGGTGCGGGAGGAAACCGGAGCGCCCGGAGAAAACCCACGCAGGTCACGGGGAGCAGAGAGACACTGGTGGCTGCCCCAACAACCAGTACCAGCTCCCCTTTCGAACTACACAGCTAGCAAAGAAATAAGTCACAGGAATGGAATCTAAATTGAATAATAATCACCATTTTCAAGAAGGAACTGCAGATGCTGGGAAATCGAAGGGAGACAAAAATGCTGGAGAAACTCAGCGGGTGCGGCAGCATCTATGGAGCGAAGGAAATAGGCAACGTTTCGGGGGCCGAAACCCCTTGGGTTTCGGCCCCCGAAACGTTGCCTATTTCCTTCGCTCCATAGATGCTGCCGCACCCGCTGAGTTTCTCCAGCATTTTTGTCTACCAATAATCAACATTTATATAGAATCTATCATTCCCACCCATCTCCTGGCACTTCATAGTTTAGCATTTAGTTTAGTTTAGGAGTACAGTGCAGAAATAGGCCCTTCGGCCCGTCTGGTCCGCACCGACCAGCGATCCCCACAAACTGACACTATCCTACCCGCACACAAGGGACAATTTACAATTTTACCAAGCCAATTAGCCTGTACGTCTTTGGGGGTCCACTATACCACATATTTTGTTATCTGCATACTACTAACCATCCCTTTACACCTCCTCAACCAAATTTCATTTCATTCACGGTGGCGCAGCGGTAGAGTTGCCGCCTTACAGCGCTTGCAGCGCCGGGGACCCGGGTTCGATCCCGACTACGGGTGCTGTCTGTGCGGAGTTTGCACGTTCTCCCCGTGACCGCGTGGGCTGTCACAGAGATCTTCGGTTTCCTCCCACACTCCAAATGCATTTCGTTGTCTCTGTACTGTACACTGACAATGACAATTAAATTGAATCTGAATCTGAATCTGAATCTGAAGACGTGCAGGTTTGCAGGTTAATTGGCTTGGTGTATGTGTAAATTGCCCCTGGTGTGTGTGTGTAGGATAGTGTTAGTATGCGGGGATCGCTGGTCGGTGCGGACTAGGTGGGCCGAAGGGCCTGTTTCCGTGCTGTATCTCCAATCGAAACAAAAAAATTCTTGAAGGTACGGGCATTCGAAGCAAAAAAAAAGACTAAACTAAACTAGTATGTCTAAATACTTTAACATGAGCTACATACAAATGTACAATTTAAATCAACTCTAGAGAAACCAAGTACACACATTGTTTAATCAAATGTAAAATATAATTGAAGTTCTTTTGCTTGCAAGGGGTTAACTTTGTTCTATTTGTGACTTTTTTTTCTGAGGGTCCTTTGGGATTAAAGTCCTTTGGCAAATGGTTTAACTAGTAATCAGTAAGTTTTATTTAATTCCAGTCCTTTTGAGCTGTTGATTGTAGCCCAATGGTGTAATAAAGCTCCCATCTCCGGTGCTGGAGACCATCGAGGACAGTTGAAAAATAATTAAACCTGGGCCACTGGGTCCATCCTTATCTGGGTTTACGAGATTGAGTTAAAATGATTTCTGGCCAACGTCAGACTGTACACAAGGCCCGAGTATCAATCTGTCACATGCTGTTTACTCTGTCAGGACTGAGAATAGAAACGGCTTCAGCAAATCTCTCTTCTTTTAGCAAGTCGGTTCAGGTCTCTTGTTTGTTTTCATGTGATTGCTGCCTGCATGCAAACACTGATGGATGGCAAGGGTCACGGGGTTGAATAGTCATCGAGCCCTTTCATGGCCCTTGTGTGGAAGGCAGTCACAACAGCTTGGACAGAACCGGTCCTCTCTGTAACCGACGCTAACATGGACATCTGCTTCGAACCGAGGAGGTATTGTACGAGCAGAAGTGTTGTCTTTTGGAAGAGGCCCCATCTGTTTGGGTTAGTTTAGTTCATTGGACTTTGCTGGCTTTACCTTGCAGTGAACGTTATTCCCTTATCATGTATCAAATGGCTCGATTGTAATCATGTATTGCCTTTCCGCTGAGGATAGTACGTAACAAAAGCTTTTCACTGTACCTCGGTACGCTCGACAATAAACTAAACTATATACAGTAGATACAGCGCGGAAATAGGCCCTTCCGCCCACCGAGTCCGCACCGACCATCGATCCCCGTACACTAACACTATCCTACAGTGGCGGACTGGGTCTAAACATATTGGTTGCCAGGAGACAAAGGGGGCCCACCCGCAACTACAATGCTATCATTTAACAGGGGCCCACTTGCCATCGGGCAAGCTGACACCCTGGTCAGTCCGCCACTGCTATCCTACACACACTGGAGACAATTTACATTTACGCTAAGCCAGCGAACCCACAAAGTTGTACGTCTTTGGAGCGTGAGTGGAAACCGAAACACAGTGCGACCAATGGCGCCACCGATCATTGTCTCAACTCAGTGTGGCGCAAGCGGCATGGCGGCCTCACGGTAGAGTTGCCGCCTCACAGCGACCAGCGATCGCCCCGTACACTAGCTCTACCCGGCATTCTGGGGACAATTCACAATTTGCAGAGGCTAATTAACCTACAAAGCTGGCGAGGATGTTTCCACTAGTGGGAGAGGCTAGAACCAGAGGGCACAGCCTCAGAATTAAAGGACGTACCTTGAGAAAGGAGATGAGGAGGAATTTCTTCAGCCAGAGGGTGATGAATCTGTGGAATTCGTTGCCACAGGTGGCTGTGGAGGCCAAGGAAGGGCGCGGATAAGAGAGGTTTTGTACCATCGTCTCCTCTCCTCTCCTCGGCTGACAAGTAAATATCAGCAACGCGTCAATTCTTTAGTCGGGGGGGCGGTGAATTTGTGGAATTCATTGCCACAGACGGCTGTGGAGGCCAAGTCAGTGGATATTTTTAAGGCAGAGATAGATAGATTCTTGATGTGTACGGGTGTCAGAGGCTATGGGGAGAAGGCAGGAGAATGGAGTTAGGAGGGAGAGTCAGATCAGCCATGATCGAATGGCGGAGTAGACTGGATGGGCCGATTGGCCTAATTCTGATCCTATTCCTTACGATCTTATGACCTTAACTGATATTCTGAGATGTTAATTTGCAGTGTCAGAGTTGTGCAAGCTGTTACTGTCTGTGAGGAGAGACTGGAGTCCAGGGGGAGTCTCTGATACTGGAACTATTGTGGTGAGGATAAGTGTAGCTGGAGGGCACAGTGTAAACATACACCTTTAGCCTGCCACCTCGTCGCTGCACAGCTCGCGAGTGGCAGTCAGAGGGAGGGAGTCGATAAGTGATAGGAGCAGAATTAGGCCATTCGGCCCAGCAAGTCTACTCTGCCGGTTACACAAAAAGGCTGGAGAAACTCAGCGGGTGCAGCAGCATCTATGGAGCGAAGGAAATAGGCAACGTTTCGGGCCGAAACCCTTCTTCAGACGAAAGTCTACTCTGCCGTTCAATAAGGGCTGATCTATCTCTCCCTCCAACAACCTTTCTCTCAAAGAGAGTCACAAAGTGCCGGAGTAACTCAGCGGGTCAGGCAGCATCTCTGGAGAAAATGGAATGGGTGACGTTTCGGGTCTTGACCCTTACTCAGAGTGTAAGTGCAGGGGAGGGAACTGGAGGTAAGAGAAGGCCAGAACAAAGCAGGGCCGGCAGCAGATGACCAAGTATGGGTGGAGCCCAGAATGGCCTCTTGTCAGCAAGACAGAGGACATAGTTCAAGTAAATAGAAACATAGAAAAATAGGTGCAGGAGTAGCCCATTGGGCCCTTCGAGCCAGTACTGCCATTCAATATGATCATGGCTGATCATCCAAAATCAATACCCCTTTCCCGTTTTTTTCCCATAATCCCTTGATTCCGTTAACCCTTAGAGCTATAATCTAACTCTCTCTTGAAAACATCCAGTGAATTGACCTCCACTGCCGTCTGTGGCAGAGAATTCCATAGATTCACAATTCTCTGGGTGAAAAAAGTTTTCCTCATCTCAGTCCTAAATGGCCTCCCCCTTATACTTAAACTGTGGCCCCTGGTTCTGGACTCCCCCAACATCAGGAAGATTTTTCCTGCATCTACTCTGTCCAATCCTCTAAGAATTATATATGTTTCTATAAGATTGCCTCTCATCTTTCTAAATTCCAGCGAAAACAAGCCCAGTCGACCCATTCTTTCATCATATGTCAAGCCCGCCATCCCTGGAATTAACCTGGTGAACCTACACTGCACTCCCTCAATAGCAATAATGTCCTTCCTCAAATTAGGAGACCAAAATTGCACACAATACTCCAGGTGCGGTCTCACCAGGGCCCTGTACAACTGCAGTAGGACCTCCATGCTCCTAAACTCAAATCCTCTCGCAATGAAGGCCAACATGCCTTTAGCTTTCTTCACTGCCTGCTGTACCTGCATGCTTACTTTCAGTGACTGATGTACAAGGACACCCAGGTCTCGTTGCACTCTTGACTATTGAGTATTGAATATTGGGGGTCTCGACGTGAAATGTCACCCACTCCTTCTCTCGGGAGATGCTGCCTGACCTGCTGATTTATCCCAGAATTTTGTGTCTATCTGCGATGTAGGTCTGTCGTAAACCAGGCATCTGGTGTTTTGGATGGAATCTACAAGATGGTTTACACACTCTGCACTGACGTTCTGCTCATTGCAGTCATATAAAGCCACTGACTGGCAAAGGCAATGAGCAATCAACATTACTCCGTTGCAAATTAATCCGCCCGACCAGATGGCGGAGTCAGCCATTGACTTTGACAATTTTATTCAAACCCCCCCAGGGAAAGACCACAATCCCTTCAGTCATGCTCAGCACAAACAAGTTAGAGGGAGGAACCCAGGCTCCACAGCTGAATTCATTTGTCTGTTTGCTCATCAGCTGCTAATCAGACAGACAAATTGACTGAGTAACACCTGTGGGTAAAATAAAAACTGACTGGGACAAACAAGGAACTGCAGGAGCTGGTTTACACACAAAAAAACCACAAAGTGCTGGAGTAACTCAGCGAGTCAGGCAGCATCTTGGGACCCTTCTTCAGGCTGATCGGGGTGGGAATGTGGGAGGAAACCGGAGCACCCAGAGAAAACCCACGCACTCACGGGGAGAACGTACAAACTCCGTGCAGACAGCACCCGCAGTCAGGATCGAACCCGGGTCTCTGGCAGTGTAAGGCAGCAACTCTACCGCTGCGCCACCGTCACGCCCACTGTGTTTCTCCAGCACTATCTTTGAGCTAGTTCTACGCCAGCATAACTCAGTGTTGCTCACACTCTGCTCTGAAAGGCTTGGATAGAGTGGATGTGGAGAGGATGTTTCCACCAGTGGGAGAGTCTAGAACCAGAGGTCACAGCCTCAGAATTAAAGGACGTACCTTTATGAAGGAGAGGAGGAGGAATTTCTTTAGTCAGAGGGTGGTGAATCTGTGGAATTTATTTGCCGCAGAAGACTGTGGAGGCCAAGAGTGGATATTTTTAAGTCAGAGATAGATAGATTCTCCATTACGGGTGTCCGGGGTTATGGGGAGAAAGCAGGAGAATGGGCTTAGGAGGGAAAGATGGATCAGCCATGATTGAATGGCGGAGTAGAATTGATGGGTCGAATGGCCTAACTCTGCTCCTTTCACTGATGACCTTATGTCATCTAGCACCTGTAGCGTTTACAGAGTGTACAACAAAGATACCAACCCGTGCTAAAGCAGAGAGAGTGAAGCAGGTCTCGTCAAGTCAAGCCGCCGACAATGAACAATGGTGTGACAAGCCTTTGTGGCTGAAGAATGTTGTTGCTCAAATTACAATAGGAACCCTTAGGCTTTGACAGGTGTTGGAAACGGCAGCTGTGAACTGTTCACTCTGTTGGCTTTTGATCAGCCTTTCAATAAAGCCACAAGCCCTGCTTCATTTTAAATGTCACGTGTACCGAGGTACAGCGAAAGGTTTTTTTTGTTGCGTGTCATCCAGTCAGCGGAAAGGAGCGCCTCGACCCGAAAAACGTCACCCATTCCTTCTCTCCAGAGTTGCTGCCTGACCCGCTGAGTTACTCCAGCTTTTTGTGTCGATCAGAGGAAGAACTATACACAATTACACTCAAGCCATTTACAGTGTACAGTTCAGTTTCAGTTTAGTTCAGTTTAGTTTACGTGTGAAAAGATTTTTTGTCTCGTGCTAACCAGTCAGCAGCAAGACCATACACGATTACAATCAGGCTCTCCACAGTTTACAGATACAGGATAAAGGGAATAATGTTTTAGTCCGGTAAAGATTAGGTCCGATTAAAGATAGTCCGAGGGTCTCCAATTATGATGGTTATTTTGTCACGTTTACCGAGGTGCCGTAAAAAGCTTTTGTTGCGTGCTGACCAGTCAACGGAAAGACAATACATGACGACAATCGAGACATCCACAGTGTACAAATCAATTTACAGATTTCAAAAGCAGGAAATATAATTATTGCTCCCTTTATACCAGCAACCAACCACTAATCCTAATTCCGCTGTTACTCTTTCAATACCACACACACACAGTTCCCGATCCACTGACACTGTAATGTAATGTTCCCGGCTGTTATCAGCCAGAGCGGAACTCGCTATCAAAACATGGAGGGGACGGGGGACACAATATTTTGGCTGCCACGCGCGCATGCGCACACCCACACACACACACACACACACACGCACAGTCCGCGAGCATTGCCACTTTCATTTCACTGCACATCTCGTATGTGTATGTGACAAATAAACTTGACTTGACTTGACTTGACTTGACACACTCACACACTCACACACACACACACACACACACACACACACACACGCGCGCGCGAGGCTGCGGAGGCTCAATCCAGCGCTAAATGCAGCTCAACTCTGCCTGTCTCACCGGGTTAACTACAGCCCTGTCGAGACTGACGGGACACCAGCGCTGCTTCTCCACGCTGGCCATATTTCCCGCAAGCCCAGGCAGGGTTGTAAGCTCACCTGGCGGGACAGGCAGAGTTGAGCTGGGTTTAGCGCTGTTTCTCTGCGCTGGCTGTGGGCCTGGAGTACAGCTCGCGTCTGTCTCCCGACCTCTCTGGCCACCCGTGGGTGGGGGGGGGGGGGCTCACTATGTATGTGTATGTGACAAATAAACACTGTAATGTGTGTAAGTTTCGTCATGTATCATGGCAACCCAAATATAATTTGAGTTGAACTTTAACCCGGAGGTGGACGAGCGGGGATATGGTGAGTTCAAGAGGGGGCACTCAGGACAGCGCTGGAGAACCGGCCGGGATCGATCCTGCCAGCGGATGAGGCGCAGGTCTGTGCCACGCCTCCCTCCTCCAATCGCCACACTCTATCTTCAGTCCCATCCCCCCCCCCCCCTCCACTCCTCCCTCCTCCAATCATCGCGCCCTCGATCATCAGTCCCACCCCCACTGCCTCGTGGAAAGAGGAGATTTTAAAATCGGGATCACAAAATCTTGGCGGTGATGTCCCCCACCTCCCAACACATGGGGGGGGGGTGTGTCCCCTCTGGCCCCCGCGGGTTTTCCGCCCCTGGTTATCAGGCAACTAAATCATCCTACCACAACTAGAGAGCAGTGCTGAACTACTATCTACCTCATTGGTGTCCCTTGGACTATCCTTGATCGGACTTTACTGGCTTTACCTTGCACTGTACATAGTAATGGCTTCAATCCTTCTACTCTGGTGCAGTAGAAAGCATCCTGATCTGGTTTGGCAACAGCTCTGCCCAGGACAGGCAGGCTCTGCAGAGAGTAGTGCGTTCGGCCAAACGCAGCATAGGAACTACACTAAACACCCCACACAAAACCCAATGCATTGTAACAGGTTGCAATACAGTGAATGCTTCAAAGATATTTTCATGCCGCTCGCTGCTAAGATTGAGCAGTTCTTCCTATCATTAATTCCAGTATTGGTTGTGGAACTGTACGGCAGTGAAGGCCTTTAAAATGTCATCTCCACTAACTTGCTCATGCACAATCCAGGCACACAATCCGTGTTAAGGATTTTAAAAAGCATCAGGTTTTTTAGTTTAGTTTAGAGATACAGCACGGAAACAGGCCCTTCGGCCCACCGAGCAACGAGCCCCACACATGAACATTATCCTACACTAGGGACAATTTTTACATTTATTTTTATACCAAGCCAATTAACCAGCAATTTGGAGTGTTGGAGGAAACCGAAGATCTCGGAGAAAGCCCCTACGCTGGTCACGGGGAGAACGTACAACTCCGTACAGGGAAGCGCCCGTAGCCAGGATCGAACCTGGGTCTCTGCCGTTGTACGCGCTGTAAAGCAGCAACTCTACCGCTGCGCCACCGTGACGCCTGTCTAATGATTTCGTGAGGCAAATCTCGAAACAGAACCCCATTTAAAGTCGTAGACATTTCTTCCTGTATTGTTGCAAAGAGTCAGGGGTGCGGCACGGTGGCGCAGCGGTAGAGTTGCTGCCTTACAGCGCCAGAGACCTGGGCTCGACCCTGACCACAGGTGGGTGTCTGTGCGGAGTTTGCATGTTCTCCCTGTGGCCGCCTAGATTTTCTCTGGGTGCTCCGGTTTTCTCCCACATCCCAAAGACGTGTGCTTTTGCTAGTTAATTGGCTTCTGTAAATTGTCCCTAGTGTGTAGGATAGAACTAATGTACGGGTGATCGCTGGTAGGCATGTACTAGCTGGGCCGAAGGGCCTGTTTCCACTCTGTATCACTAAAACTCAAGTGCAGTTCCCTGTGTACTCTGTAATTCTATCCATATTTGCGGATGGTTGGCTCAACACTCCCGCTATTCAGACTAGGTCGGAGAAGACAACAGTGCTTTGATTTCTTTGGCTGTGACCTGCACAACACTGCCCTTCATTATATTACATAAAAGGACCTGCAACGTCTTTTAATAATATTATTAAACACAGCGAAGGCAGTGATTTTGGTTACTTTATTTGAACAGGCAGTGAAATGGGGAAATGCAGGAAACACAAACATTCCTGCTGAGTTCGGGTGAGTAAATGAACCAAAGCTGGTTTCTGCGTATGAAGGACTTCATGTGTAATCCCCTTCCAGAATTTCCAAGGGATACTGACCCTGGGGGAAATGCCTGGAATGAGAATTAGGGTCAAAAAGAGTAAGGTGGAGCGCAGACTCATTGAAATAGTGGGACTGTGAGATTTATTTCCAGGGGGAAATTCATCAGGTTTAAGGCATTAAAACACATCAAATGGAGGGCAGCACGCTGGCGCAGCAGTAGAGTTGCTGCCTCACAGCGCCAGAGACCCAGGTTAGATCCTGACCGCGGGTGCTGTCTGTACGGAGTTTGTACTTTCTCCCTGTGACCGGGTGGGTTTTCTCCTGGTACTCTGGTTTCCTCCCATGCTCCAAAGGCTTGCAGGATTGTAGGCTCAATGTGTGGGAAGGAACTGCAGATGCTGGTTGGTTGAAACCAAAGATAGACACAAAATGCTGAAGTGACTACACTGTGTCATAGAGAGTGAAGCGAGGATGTTGCCAGGACTTGATGGCCTGAGCTACAGGGAGAGGTTGGACAGGCTGGGACTTTATTCCTTGGAGTGCAGGAGCCTGAGGAGTGATCTTATAGAGGTGTATAAGATCATGAGAGGAACGGATAGGGTGAATGCACAGCTTTACCCAGAGTAGGGGAATCTAAAACCAGAGATCATAGGTTTAAGGTGAGAGGGGAAGGATTTAAGACGAACCTGATGGGCAACTTTTTCACTCGAAGGTTGGTGGGTATACGGAACAGGTTGCCAGAAGATAGACACAAAATGCTGGAGTAACTCAGCGGGTCAGGCAGCATCTCTGGAGAAAAGGAATCGGTGGCGTTTTGTGTCGAGACCCTTCTTCGCACTGAGAGTATGAAATGGTGCAAATGGGTCATGAAATCAGTGTCGCCAAAAGATTTTTAACATTTCAAAATCCAGCGGCGACAAAAAAAACGTTGCGACACTTGAGAAAACAGCGCGCGCATTAGGTCATCACGCCGCGAATTGTTCGGTGACCTGCTACGTCAGTCAATCATGCCGGCAGTCGCCGAAAAAAAATCGACAAATGCAACAGGCCCTTAACGCAACTTTCGTTACATATCACCCCTCACGGTCTCCATCCCTGCAACGCCATGACCCTCTGTATAAAATAACACAAAATGACTTATGCCCGTCCCACTTAGGAAACCTGAACGGAAACCTCTGGAGACTTTGTGCCCCACCCAAGGTTTCCGTCCGGTTCCTGGAGGTTCCCGGAGGTTTTTGTCAGTTTCCCTACCTGCTTCCACGACCTGCAACCTCCGGCAACCACCTGCAACCTCCGGGAACCGCATGGAAACCTTGGGTGGGGCGCAAAGTCTCCAGAGGTTTCCGTTCAGGTTTCGTAAGTGGGACAGGGGCATTACTCTGCGATTATCAGCACAATCGAAGGTTTGGCAACTCCGTGCTTGGTGCCAAACAAAAACCTGACATATTCGCCCAAATTTGTTTCATTGCAATGGGGGACACAAATGTATTCGAAATAAATCATCTCAGCGATGTTCATTTTTTGTTGATACTGCACGCGGTAATCTGGCAGGTTTAAAGTCTACCGATTTGTGTCAAGTTTCAATGAGGAACCTGAGAGTTGCGCAATTTGTTCATGACATCAGTCATCTGATCGCATTTCACCAATAACGCTCGCAGCCTCGCAGTTTAACACAGAGTCTGTGGTCTGTTTGCAGGCTGTGAATAATGCATGAGGCTGCTCCAGCAAAACCCGATCCTTCCTGCGAGCACAGCCAGAATCACGGCAATCTGAACGACAATCTCCAAAGTGTAACCTCATCACATCCCTGCCCTTCCTTCACCTCCAGCCTCTCTCTCTCTCTCCCCTCCCTCCCATCTGCAGCCACTCAGTCTCTGAGGCATTGCAAGATTCTGAAGAAGGGTCTCGACCCGAATAACCTCGTCCCCTTTGATGCCTCGTTTTCACACCTTACCCTTCCATATCTCTGAGTCTCCCTCTTCACTGATCTCCGTCTGAAAAAAAGGGTCTCGATCCAAAACGTCACCTATTTCTTTTCTCCAGAGATGCTGCATGGCCCGCTGAGTTACTACAACATGTTGTGTGTAAAATAAACATATAGACCCCGACCTCGGGTGGACTATGAGGGGGGAAGAACTGGATATTTTTAGTGCCTTCCCTCACAGTGAATTCTGCTGTGGGGGGACGTTTCTTGGTGATTTCTATAGTGTACTGTTCTGTGTCTTTTTTTCTTTTTTTTTCTTTTTCTTTTTTCTTTTGTATGGATTTATTGACATTTAATCTATTCAATTAGTTTAATCAATCTCTGTAAAGCACTTTGGTTCAAAGTGATTTTGTTTAAAAGTGCTACATAAATAAACATTATTATTATTATTATTATTATTATTATTATTATTATTATTATTATTATTATTATTATAATCAGAGACTGATCCCATTCTGGTCATCCCTTCTTCCTGCTCCCATTTGGGCAAAAGGTACAGGAGCTTGAAAGCACACCCCTCCAGACTCAGGAACTGCTTTTTCCCCTCTGTTATCTGAACGGTCCATCCATAAGCTGTTATCGGGTACTGCCCGATTCACCTCGACCCCACTGCGGACATTGGACTTTGTCTCTGGAACTGATGCGCTACAATGCTGAGAACCCTATCTTCCATTCTGTATCTTCTCCTTCACTCTACCTCTCGTACATGAGTTGGACATGATTGCATGTATGTATAGTGTTGATTGGATGTGTGGGAAGGGAATGCAGATGCTGGTTTAAACCAAAGATAGACACAAAATGCTGGAGTAACTCAGGCAGAGAAGGAATCGGTGACCAATCGGATCGAGACTGAAGAAGACGTTTTGGGTCTTCAGGCTGAAGAAGGGTCTCGACCCGAATCGTCACCCATTCCTTCTCTCCAGAGATACTGCCTGTCCCGCTGAGTTACTCCAGCATTTAGTGTTGATTGTAGAGCCGCCGAGGCACAGCACGTCACTGTACCTCAGTGTACGTGGCAATAATAAAGGTAAACCTTGCCCCACACAAGCTGATCAACGTAATGTGGTGCCAGGCATCTCCTCCATCTTCCACACCTTCACCAGAGTTACGGGTCTTCCCAGTCATGGGAAGGTGAGGGTGGTGAATCTGTGGAATTCTTTGCCGCAGAAGGCTGTGGAGGCCAAGTCAAGGGATATTTCTGAAGGCAGAGATAGATTAGTACGGGTGTCAGAGGTTATGGGGAGAAGGCAGGAGAATGGGGTTTGGAGAGAGGGGTAGATCGGCCATGATTGAATGGCGGAGTAGACTTGATGGGCTGATTCTGCTCCTATTGCTTATGACCTTGTGAACTTATGACAAAGCGTAGCTGGCGTGCTGGTCTTTTGTTTTTTTAATCCAAATATTTATTCAAATATTAAAATAATATATACAGTGCAGTAAAAAAAACCAAACCGAACCCACGTCTATAATTAGCAACAAATGATAAATGATTATACAACTATCTTACACGCCTTGTCAAGGATGCATTCAACCCCCTGCGGTGCCCGTGGACAGCGGGTAGTCCCTCATTAGTGCCACCTGGGCACGGACGTAACCCCGGAAAAGGGGCAGGCAGCCGGCTCGGGCAGAGCTCTCTTCCGCCTGGCGCCGTGACTCACGGACGGCCAGCTTGGCCAGGCCCAGGAGCAACCCAACCAGGACATCCTCGGCCCTACCCTCTCACCTACGCGCAGGGTGTACAAAGATGAGGAGGCGAGCTGGTCTTGGCCTTGGCAAGCTGTGCAGGGGGGCCTGTTCTTGAGCAGTAGATCATAAGGGTCTATCTTTGGTATAAACCAGCAAGTGCAGTTCCCTTCCCTACGCATCTTTGTTTTGGAGGTGGTTTAAGGAGTTCCAGATTGGGGACAGGCCCTTCGGCCCACCGAGTCCGTGCCGACCAACACTATCCTACACACACTGGAGGCAATTGCCATTTTTACCAAAGCAAATCAACCTACAAACCTGCGCGTCTTTGGAGTGTGGGAGGAAACCGGAGCACCCGGAGAAAACCCACGCAGTCACCGGGAGAACGTACAGACTCCGTACAGACAGCACCCGAGGTCGGGATCGAAACCGGGCCCCTGGCGCTGTGAGGTAGCAGCTCTACCGCTGTGCCACTGAGTTCATTCACAGTCACCATTGGACAGGCAGTGCCACTGTCGTATCTGTTTCCACCACCACCCCTGGCAGTGCTTTCCGGGCACTCACCACTCTCTGCGTACAAAAACCTGCCCTACACATCTCCTTTAACCTTCCCCCTCCGTTCCGCTTCTTCATATATCTCCTGATGTGGCACTGGTTTCGGCTGCTCTGTAATTATGCAGAAGGAAGTTAAGAACCATGGGCGGACTAGCCGGAAAAAATAGACATCAAAGGGCTGGGGCCGGTTTGTATATGTTTCGGGAACATGACTGTAACTTGGTGATTATCTAAAAATGTTAATTAATGTCGATTGTGGTAAGCAGCAAAAATGGGCCCTGTGTTTTTGCACTAAATAGTGGCAGACATTTACAACACAGCAGTATGAACATTATAACCATATAACCATATAACCATATAACAATTACAGCATGGAAACAGGCCATCTCGACCCTTCTAGTCCATGCCGAACACATAATCTCCCATTGACCGGCAATTTTAAGTAAATCCTTCTTACACTCCTCTCCCCTCCTCTCTTCTTCCACCCTAGCCACGTTACCTGTTCCACAGTCATGAGAAGAAGGATTCTTCCTTCTATTCCTTTCCATTGGAGATGCTGCCTGTCCCGTTGAGCTACTCCAGCATGTTGTGTCTGTCTTCACTTGTCAGGCTTTGTCAGGCCCTTAACTCCTTTCCAGCTGTCTCCCTCTCTCTCCTACCACATCCAGTCCAAAGAAGGGCCTCAATTTCAAACAAAACTAAACAAAACATGTATTTATCCATGCTTAAGAAAGAACTGCAGATGCTGGAAAAAAAAAATGCTGGAGAAACTCAGCGTGGTGAGGCAGCATCTATGGAGCGAAGGAATAGGTGACGTTTCGGGTCGAGACCCTTCTTCAGATCCATGTTTATCCATGTTCTCCAAAGATTCTCCCTGACCTGTTGAGTTCCTCCAGCACTTGGTGTGTGTTTTTTTTTAAGTCAGTGAGATTGTTTTTCTATTTAGTGGACCTTACACAAACATAAAATCAAAAGATTCCTTGCACCACATCCCCTTTGATGTCCCGTTTTCACACCTTACCCTTCCCTATCTCGGTGTCTCCCTCTCCACTGACTCTCAGTCTGAAGAAGGGATTTGAGCTGAAACGTCACCCACTCCTTCTTCCAGAGATGCCGCCTGTCCCGCTGAGCTACGCCAGCACATTGTGTCTTACATAAAACTTCCCTTTCATTGTAGTTCTCTGTACAAACCTGGGAATGTGCTTTGGAGAATTGCCACACTCTCCGAGTGTCTGTTCCGTTTTGGCCAAAGGTGAGAGCGCTCATTCCAGGAATCTTTCACTTTTCATTCCGGGAATATAATTCAGGAATCTCTTGGCCTGATGATCAAAGTCTATGGCTGATGCTGGAGTCGATGAGGCCAAACGTAGACTGGGCGATCGTTTCGCTGAACACCTTCAGTCCGCCTGGGCCTACCTGATCTCCCGGTTGCCAAACACTTTAACTCCCCCTCCTATTCCCCACACTGACCTTTCTGTCCTGGGCCTCCTCCAGTGTCAGAGTGAGGCCCAGTGCAAATTGGATGAACAGCACCTCATATTTCACTTGGGCAGCTTACACCCCAGCAGTATGATTTTGATTTCTCTAACTTCAAGTAACCCTTGCGGCCCTTCCCTCTCCATCCCTCCCCCACCCAAGTTATTGTACCAGTTGCACTATCATCCTGGTGATTTCCTTGTCTATAACTCATTATTACCTAGCCCACAGCTAACAATGGCCTGGTTCCTTTATTATCATTTCTTTTTGCAAATCTTTCATTAATTTATTTTATATCTCTGAATTTAAGGTCATAACTAGTGATAGGTGTAGAATTAGGCCATTCGGCCCATCAGGTCTACTCCGCCGTTCAATCATGGCCGATCTATCTCTCCCTCCTAACCCCATTCTCCTGCCTTCTCCCCATAACCTCTGACACCCGTACTAATCAAGAATCTATCTCTCTCTGCCTTAAAAAATATCCACAGAATTGGCCTCCACATCCTTCTGTGGCAAAGAGTTCCACAGATTCACCACCCTCTGAATAAAGAAATTCCTCCTCATCTCCTTCCTAAAAGAACGCCCTTTAATTCTGAGGCTATGACCTCTAGTCCTAGACTCTCCCACTAGTGGAAACATCCTCTCCACATCCACTCTATCCAAGCTTTTTAACTATTCTGTATGTTTCAATGAGGTCCCCCCCCCCCCCCCCCCATTCTTCTAAACTCCAGCGAGTACAGGCCCAGTGCCGACAAACGCTCATCTCCTTCCTGAAAGAACATCCTTTAATTCTGAGGCTATGACCTTGAGCCCGAGATTCCCCCACTATATCACTGCCTACACCCCTCTTTTCAGGAATTTTAGGGGTGCGTTTGAATCCTTTAAATCAATGTTGTTGTTTACTTCCTGTGGAATAATTTTGTGATTGATTTCTCAGCAAATGTCTCGATGGCAAGGTGAGGGATCTCAAAGCGAGTATCATGAAGAAACAAGATACCAAATCAATATAGCAGTAACTTTATCGAGAGTAAATATTCCCAGAGCCTTTTCTATTATTAATTTGTTGTTATGCGGATGGAGCCTGCAATATTGCTCGTAGGTTTTTTCTTTTGATTTTCTTGCCCCTCTGTATAACTCACCCAGTGGACATTAGTTCAGGATAAAAATGATTGTGACAATTAAGCCACTAAACTCAGTCCTACTTTGCAACCTCTGTAGACCAAAGCTCACACAAGGGGCCTATTCCAAGCACGTGAGCCTTGGCAACAAGTACTGACAATGTTTGGCTGTTCCTCTGTGAAGCCAATGCTTAAATAAATTCAGGTGGCTCAGTGGCGCAGCTGGTAGAGCTGCTGCCTCACCGCACCAGAGGCCCGGCTTTGATCCTGGCCTTGGGCTTCTGTCTGCGTGTGGAGTTTGCTCGTTCTCCCTGCGACTGCGTGGGTTTACCCTGGGTTCTCTGATTTCCTCCCATATCCCAAAGACTCAGACTTTGTGAATTGTAAATTGTCACGAGAGTGTAGGGTGGAACTCGTGTACAAGGTGATTGCTGGTCGGCTTGGACTCAGTGGGCCAACGGTGTATATCTAAGGTCTAACATCATTGTTCATATCATTGGGTTGTAAGCTACCCAAGCGCAATACGAGGTGCTGTTCCTCCAGTCTTTGCTTCAATAGATCGAGATTAGTCCAGATCAAAACTGGCAGGTTAGTTCAGTTAGAGACACAGCGTGGAAACAGGCCCTTCAGCCCACCGTGTCCGTGCTGACCAGCGAACCCCGCACACTAACACTATCCTGCACACAACAGGGACAATTTACATTTACACCAAGCCAATTAACCTGCAAACCTGTACGTCTTTGGGGTGTGGGAGGAAACCGGAGATCCTGAAGAAAACCCACGCAGGTCACGGGGAGAAGGTACAAACTCCGTATAGACAAGCAGCCATAGCCAGGATGGAACCCGGGTCTCTGGCACAGCGAGGCAGTAACTCCACCGCTGCGCCATCGTGCCGCCCACAGCAGGGGTCATCATTGTTATGTCACGCGGGGCCAAGCACAAACATACTGAGCTATCAGCGACGGCTACCCAGTTTCTGTGAAGCCTTAAATTCCCGTAGTCATCAGCTGTTGGATAAAGCTGTACCATCTCACTGCCAGCCAAGAGTTGATCTTGAAGATGGACACAAAATGTTGGAGTAACTCAGAGGGACAGGCAGCATCTCTGGAGAGAAGGGATGGGTGAGTTTTCGGATCGAGACCCTTCTTCAGACTCGACCCGAAACATCACCCATTCCTTCTCTCCAGGGATGCTACGTGTCCCGCTGAGTTACTCCAGCATTTTGTGTCAATCATCGGTTTAAACCAGCATCTGCAGTTCCTTTCTACAAGACTCAATCTTGCAACTGCTCCAGTTATTTATAGACTGATATTATCTGGTCTGCTGGACCTCTCTCACTAGAGGTAAACACAGGAAAAACAACACCACTTTTTTCAGGAAATGCCAGAAATTCCTGATCCATTAGCTTCCAAGAGAGGAACACAACAGATATTGTCCTTTCAGCCTGCAACAGGGATACAAATGGTGGAGAGAGTTTTCGTTATCGAGTTGCCGTCGTGTGTTAAATGAGCCCCTGACATCATGATTGGAGGGGGCACCATCCCAGGCCCAGCTAGCCCAGGTTGCAACTAACGGTGTCGTGCTCACACACAAGTGTGACCACGCACACCTCCAGATCCAGGGACTGCTCCTTCCCAGTTGTTATCAGGCAACTGAACCATCCAACCAACAACGAGAGCGGCCCTGAACTACTGAGGAAGGGTCTCGACCCAAAACACCACCCACCCACTCCAGTTGCCTGTGTCGCTGAGTTACTCCAGCTTTTTGTGTCTATCTACTATTTACCCCATTGGACCACATTTGATCAGACTTTACCTTGCACTTAATGGTATTCAGGTTATTCCCCTCATCATGTATCTATCTGTACACTATGGATGGCTTGTGTGTAATTATGTATAGTCTTTTCACTGACTGGGCAGCATGCAACTAAAGCTTTTCACTGTACCTCAGTACATGTGACAATAAACTAAACTCAAAGCTGTGTTGTGTACGTGTTAAATTTGGATGCTTTTGAATTCCGTGCTGCTTTTTAAGCATGTAACCCCACATGTTACGCAAGGTGCCTTTATTTATTTACGCATGGTATATCTGATCTGTTCGGATAGCACGCTAAAGAAAGGTTTTCACTGCACCCCTGGTAGGGTCGCCAACTTTCTCACTCCCAAATAAGGGACAAAAGGTCAAAATAAGGGACAAAAGGTCAAAATAAGGGACAAATTCCCGACGGCAATTCATTGTTTGACTCGGCCGTGGCTGGGTGAATGATGAGTTGGCCCGGGTGCAGGGACTGCACACAAAGCCCAGCCGGCCATGAGAAGGAGGGGTGGTGACGGCGGTAAGCGAAGGTCGGACAGTGGCCGGGCTGCCGACCGATGGGGCCTCTGGCGAGGAGCTGCTGCTGCACTCCATGGGCTGCACTACGTTGGGACTGGTGAGGCGTGGCCGAGCCGACCATCCGCTCGACCAGAGTTGCAGCGGTCAAATACGGGACAAGGGCGGTCTCGTATGGGACAAACCAATTTAGTTGGTTGGTAACCCTAACCCCAGCACATGCCACAATATTAAACCCAAGCCTTTAACATCTCACCATGTCCCCTCCGTAAACCTTTTTAACGGCAACATTTTTTGGCTGGCACCTACCTTTTGTCTTCTGTATAAGACAACGTTCTTGCCAGGGAAAAGAGTAATGCAAAAAAAAAACTGTTGGATCCCAAACAGATGTGGTGCAAGAAACAAACTGGAGCATGACATGCAAGGACAGATTTATTTAATAAAAATGTTGCTATAACACAGGAACATCTCCTGCAGAACTGAGAGAGAGAGAGAGAGAGAGAGAGAGCCAAAGCCATTATCCTGGCCTTGCTTTCACATTAATCTTCACGTTTGGGCGTTATTGCCGTTTCGAACATCTCATCAATTTATTTTAGAACATTTATCCCACAGTCAGTCGTTCATGTCGTAACTTTTTTTAACATAATAGCAGGAAGGAAAATACCTATAGTGCATGTTCAGGGTAATAACGTCAGGGAAACAAACCTTTCTATAAATCAAGTGATTAAATAATACAGCAATTCAGAACCTCCCTCGTCACTGCAGAAGCAGAAACACTACTTCCATTTCACTAAGAGATGCACCATTTCGGATTTTACGAATTCAAATTTGAACATTTGGAACAGGTCTTCCACTAATGTTCCAGTAACTGGTGGTCAGGACCCCCCCCCCCCCCCTGAAAAAGTGCTGCCTAGGTCGGGTCAGGCGGCCGATCTTGACCCTCTACCTCATTGGGACTTCCGCGCCAATCGGCCGGTCAAATTCCCCCCCACCCCCTACGGCCAGAGCCGGCAGATCCATTCCCATAGCCGACTTCCATGGCCAACTTTGCGGGCCCGGTGTCCCGGCCTCTGACCTCAGTCAGTCCGGCAGAAGACTCTGGAACCAAGGGTGCCGTTAGATCTGTACCGCAAGGATCGGCATTAGATCGCAACTACTTAGCACATGACCATCGGTTGTGGTGGACCTTTGCCCTGGAGACCAGCACGGGAATGGGGACCTTCTACAATTATCAGTACATGGCGGGAGGTAAAAGACTCCTTCGTCAAGTTGCACCCAAATGGAGTTGGAAGGGGAGAGACTCAGCGATTGGAACCGTGTGCCGGCCGTCTCCAGTGTGTGGACGGGCGAGTTCGCCGCTAAGGCAAGGGCAATGGACTAGTAAACTAACTGAAACAAGGACGGTGACGTGAAGACCTCCATTGCCAACCACATCACTGAACCAAAACTGCTGAAAGCAGCAAATGCTGCAAACAACTCTGCAGGTCGGGCGGCTTCTGGGAAGAAAGAAGCAGAATCATTACTTCAGGCCAAAAGGACACAAAGTGCTGGAGTAACTCAGCGGGTCAGGCAGCATCGCAGGAGAACATGGATAGGTGACGTTTCATGTCAGGACCCATCCTCGGTCTGATCAGGACCCTTCAGTATAAAACGTCACCGATCCTTGTCCTCCAGAGATGCTGCCTGACCAGCTGAGTTACTCCAGCACTTTGTGTCTAAACCAGCATCTGCAGTTCCTTGTTCTCACGATACTTCAGGCCAATGGCCCTACATCAGAGCTGGGGAAAAGCTGGTCCTGATAAAAATTTGACGGGCCCCAAAATGTCAACCATTTTTCCCTTCTACTACTTTCCCTTGACTACTTTCTGCTTTTGTTTCTGATTGTCAGCATCTGCAATATTTGGGCTTTCAGAACTGCAGTTGCCCCAAGCTGATAGATCCTACTGAAGACAAAGTGGCACCCGACTAGCGCTTACAAAAAATAAACATTGTGGAAATTCGAACAGTGTTGGGCTGCCTGGTTCAAGTCGAGCAAGAATGCCACATCAGGATGAGATGCGAATGAGACCGATTTAAAAAAATACACAAATTGTGCACTTTCTTTATTGGAGTGTCAAATATGTTGGACTTGCAGCTAAATTCACCGTCAAAGGACGCTTAAAATGCAAAGATAATAAAATATTTCCAGAGCATAATTTCCGAAATGTCAGAATACAGAACATTTCTACTACTTTGAGGTCCTACTCTTTGGCCAGCCGATTATACAGGTACTCAAGTTCTTACAACTTCCACCTATTAAACCAACTTGAGTATATATTTAAAAAAAAAACAACTTATTGCCAAACTCCAGGTTTTAAAAGAGAGACAATTGGGCATTTCTCTGTTTTGCTGAAACTGGTAAACACAAATTAAAGAACTGCACGGTTTAGTTAGTGGCTATTTTCAACAAGTCCCCATTGGTGCCACTTATAGATCATTGGTGAATTTAGGCAGGAATTGGTACAACACTCAGCCAGCTCGGAGCACAGCCAATTGATTCAATCCCTCTTCCAAGTGATTTAATCCCATCGATGGGGCTAGGCAGTTTTTCAACCTCAACACCGATAGCAAAAGTGTAGGAAGGAACTGCAGGTGCTGGTTTACCCCGAAGATAAGACACAGGATGCTGGAGTGACTCGGCGGGACGGGCAGCATCTCTGGAGAGAGAGGGAATGGGGTGGCGTTTCGGGTCGCGACCAATCTGAATTCTTCAGTCCGAAGAAGGGTCTCGACCCGAAACGTTACCCATTCCTTTTCTCCAGAGATGCCGCCTGTCCCGCTGAGTCACCCCAGCATTTTGTGCCTTACCTTTGATAGTAAAAGTGCCAACCTCCAGTCAACTGCCATAGACCAATTTCCTGCCAGGAAACCGAGTCCTGTTTCAAAATGAAGGGCTTTGGGGGAATGCTCCTGAATTGGCCGAATGTGCACGCACGTCACCTCAGCAAGATAACAGTTCATCTTCAGGCCCCAGATTAAAGTGTTTCACAGAAAGACTGTTATGTGACAGACAATTTGCACAGCTCATGTCCACGGAGATGGTCT
The DNA here is from genome assembly GCF_028641065.1 of Leucoraja erinaceus. Lineage (NCBI taxonomy): Eukaryota > Metazoa > Chordata > Chondrichthyes > Rajiformes > Rajidae > Leucoraja > Leucoraja erinaceus. The sequence continues at coordinate 10,972,489 of NC_073399.1, read as the reverse complement.
CTCAGTCTGAAGAAGGGTCTCGACCCGAAACATCACCTAACCCTTTTCTCCAGAGATGCCTAACCCGAAGATAGACACAAATTGCTGGAGTAACTAAGCGGGACAGGCAGCACCTCTGGAGAGAAGGAATGGGCGACGTTTCAGGTCGAGACCCTTCCTTCAGTCCAGAGATGCTGCCTGTCCCGCTGAGTTACTCCAGCCGGAGATAAGACACTAAATGCTGGAGTAACTCAACGGGACGAGCAGCATCGCTGGGGAGGAGGAATGGGTGACGTTTCGGGTCGAGCCCCGACTGCAGTCACATCTAATGCTTCTTCCTAGTTCTTCCATTGGAAATCTGCTTGCTCCAAGTTGCCACTCACGGTTCTGAAATTAGACGAGCGCCATAGAGGGCGGGCATCAGCCAACGCTCTAGTCCACTAATGGGCGGGGGGATGGTCAGCATTCCCTGGAAGTCGGAGCGGACAAGGCCGCACTTACTTCTCTCTCCCAAACACCCAGGAGACGGCGGTGACAGGTTGCTTCCTCCAATCACCGTCTCCACGTGGCCGTCGCTGTGATGTAGAACGCTCGACTCGGCTTCGAACCGGCGACAAAGGAATGGCGATATATTTCCAAATTATGCATAGGCAAAAAAAAGACGAGCATTTTTTAAAAAGCCCCAAAATAATCCAAATATGGATTTGCGGCCAACTAGTAGTTTTGTAGGTACACAAAAATGCTGGAGAAACTCAGCGGGTGCAGCAGCATCTATGGAGCAAAGGAAATAGGTAACGTTTCGGGCCGAAACCCCTCAGCACCCGCTGAGTTTCTCCAGCATATTTGTGTACCTTCGATTTTCCAGCATCTGCAGTTCCTTCTTGAACAACATGTAGTTTTGGAATGTGGTCACTGTACGGATGTACAAAACGCAAGCAGCCAAGAGGCCGTCAGTGACCAGGTGACCTGTTTGCCTCCCAGAGCCAGAGTTGGGCTGGACATCAGAAGTATCTTCACTGCGCTTCCTCAAAACCGCGGCGTTGGAATCTTCACACCCCTCCTGATGCTGAATGGATCTCGTTTGACCGTCTCAACCCAACGGTTGGCATCTCCAAGGCTGCAGCATTCCCCAAGAATGTCAGTCTCACACCTGAAGTGGGAATTTGGACTACTTTCCGACCGTGAGCCAAGGACATCTCTACTGGGAGAGTTCCGTCCGCACAACGTCAGTGGGGCCCGCTGGCGCTCCGTGGTCACGGGACCTTCTGGTTACAGTTGGGGCGGCTTTGGGGACAGGCTGTTCAGCCTAGAGTTCGCAGAGACAGTGAGGATATTGGTCATTGTTCACAGGAGACCATTCGAGAAAGCTTGGTCTCTGCGTGGGACACTGCTCACGGTGGGCCGGCCCGAGGATTGGAGGAGATCCGAGACCACGTTCCACACGGGCTGCTTTCAGTCCGCTACAGTAAACAAGTTGCTTTATCTTCGGATGAGATTCCATCCCAAAGGCCGAGTGAAAGGGAAGGTCGTCAGGGAAGGCCCGAAGCTTCAGGCTTTTGGGGTCACGTCACGAGGGATCAGCCGAGAGACTCCTTCCACCACGGAGATGTTCCAGGTTGCACGTCGACCTGTATACGCCAAGGGGAAAAAAAAAAAACTGTTAAGGATATTTTTTACAGCAGAGATAGATAGATGCTTCATCAGTCTGAACAAGGGTCTCGACCCCCAAATGTCACCCATTCCTTCTCTCCAGAGATGCACTGAGTTACTCCAGCAGTTTGCGTCTACCTTTGATTTAAACCAGCATCTGCAGTTCTTTCCTACACATAGATTATTAATTAGTACGGGTGTCTTGTGTTATAAGGTCATAAGGAATAGGAGTAGAATTAAGCCATTTGGCCATTCAATCATGGCTGATCTAACTCCTAACCCCATTCTCCTGCCTTCTCCCCATAACATCCGACATCCATACTAATCAAGAATCTATCTATCTCTGCCTTAGAAATATCCACTGACTTGGCCTCCACAGCCTCCTGTGGCAAAGAACTCCACAGATTCACCACCCTCTGACTAAAGAAATTCCTCCTCATCTCGTTCCTAAAAGAACGTCCTTTAATTCATGAATCAGTTCATGATAGTTGAAACATCCTCTCCACATCCACTCTATGGGGAGAGGGCAGGAGAATGGGGTCAGGAGGGAGAGATAGATCAGCCACAATTGAATGGCGGAATGGACTTGATGGACCAAATAGCCCAGTTCTGCTACTATCACTTCTGAAGTCTAATCGGAATAAAGCAGTTTGCCAAATCAGCATGCATTCCCTACGCACCTTCTCGGTCCATCAGACTGCGACTGAAACCAGTTTCCCCCACACCCACTCCACCTGTAACCTTCAGCCGGGCTGGATGGTCCTTTGCTGTCATGCATGCACCAGATGGTCCTTTGCTGTCATGCATGCACCAGATGGTCCTTTGCCGTCATGCATGCACAGTGCAGTCATATTCTTTTGCATAAAACCACATTTTGCCGCCATTTACAAAGAAAAAGACAATTGTAAAAGGACCAGACAGCAGTGACATTACTGCCAATGGCAGCCTAAGGTGGGGGAGGGAGACAAACATAACTCTGTCTCTTTTAACCATTTAACTGTGTTTATCGGTGTTTAACTGTGAAGGTGACACAGTGGCACAGAGGTAGAGTCGCTGCCTCACAGCGCCAGAGACCCGGGCTCGATCCTGACCACGGGTGCTGTCTGTATGGAGTTTGCACGTTCTCCCCGTGTCCCTGTCTTAAAGACCCAGGGCTTAAAGATAAGAGGCAGCAAAGCTCAGAGGGTGGTGTGTGCCTGGAATGCGTTGCCAGGGGTGACGGTGGAGGTAGATGCTACAGTGGCGTTTAAGAGACTTTTAGACAGTCAAATGGGTATGGAGGCCATGGAGGGATATGGGTAATATGCAGGCAGACCTTAGTTTAGAGATACACCGCGGAAACAGGCCCTTCGGCCCACCAAGTCCGTGCCGACCAGCAATCCCCACACACTAAAGCTATCCTATACACTACTCAAAATAGTGTTTGCGCTTAAAAATAAAAGGGACACAGCTCACAGAACGGGGAAAGGCAGGCAAGGGCGCAAGGCATTGCCTGATGCAAAGTAACCAAGTTTCAGCTGTTTATTGTCATGTGTACTGAGTTACAGCGGAAAGCTTTTGTTGCGTGCTAAGCAGTCAGCAGAAAGGCAACACATGATTACAATCACGCCATTCCCAGGGTACATGATAGAATAACATTTAGTGCAAGGTAAAGCCAGTAAATTCCGATCAAAGATAATCTGAGGGTCACCAATGAGGTAGATAGTAATTCAAGACTGCTCTAGTTGTGAAAGGATAGTTCAGTTGTCTGATAACAGCTGGGAAGAAACTGCCCCTGAATCTGGAGGTATGCATTTCCACACTTCTATACCTTTTGCCCGATGAGGGGGGTGAGAAAAGGGAGAGGCCAGGGTGCGACCTGTCCTTGATCATGTTGCCGGCCTTGCCGAGGTAGCGCGATGTGTGGATGGAGTCAATGGAACGGAGATTGGTTTGTGTGATAGGCTGGGCTGGGCTGCGTTTTTGTGTTTGAAGTACGGAGCGCGCGGGAAGCACCTTCCAGGTAGTTCAGACATTCCCGGAAATCACACACGCAGACACTCACACACAGGAGGGCCTAGCGTGGGGGGACCGACGTGAGGGAGGGGGAGAGGGGGACAACAAAGGCTGACCTGGCATGGGATACTTTGTAACTATCAGCGCCCTTTAGGTGGTGACTCTTTGCATACACTGGGCATGCAAAACAAAGAATACCACTGTGATTTCACGCGTGCAATAAATAAATAGATCGCTCACCCACACGTACGTTTGTTAGTGGTCTCCCTCGCGGACGCCGGCTTTAAAATGGCTGCCCACTGCCGCCCTCTGGCTGGGCCGTCCGCCGGCTCTCGGCTGTAAAGGCATCTTCAGCGCGGAGCGTGGACGCGTTACTGGAGAACGCAGACTGGTTGATGGTGACCCGTGGGATGTAGTGGTCGTAGGGATTTTCCAACGGCTTGGAGAACAAGAGAAATAGTCATTAGAGCGGTCGATCGCAAAGACGTGCACACGCTAAGCTACAAGATTCTAAACTAAACCCTGTTCCTCACCCTCTGCAGATGCCGCCTGACCTGGTGAGTATTTCCAGCATTTCATTTTAAATTCCTCAAATTTGCAGTTTTTGCCATTTTGAAATAAATATCTGTACCAGTAAAGCCATGGTGACACTTTAATAGCAAGGACATCATCAAAACTAACTAGAGAATATCTATTTAAATAACAGCACTATGTAAATTCACTACGCATATATATTAGCAGTCATGACTTCAATTTATCAGACCGTGGTCTATTGAAATACACCTGTCTAAATGTTTCTTAAACGTTGCGATCGTACCTGCTTCCACTACCTCCTGTGGTAGTTTGTGCCATACAACCAAAAAGTTGAAGTGTGTGGAAAAAGTTACCCCTCAGATTCTTCCCTCCCCCCCCCCCCCCCCCCCCCACCTGAAACCATGTCCTCTGGTTTCGTCCCCTACTCTGGGGTAAGAGTCTCAGTGCATCAACCCGATCTATCCCGCTCATGATTTCGTACAATATCGATCAATTTGGGGTTAGGTGCAGTCATTATTGTTATAGTGCCAGGTGCAGCAATACGCTTTGATTTGCACCATGTCCACACATATCAGATGTACCTTACACGGACGCAATCAGTTCAAACTCGGGTGCAATAGATTGAGCAAATGGGAAGTCAATGCATCAACCGCAGCAGAGCAGGCCACTCGGCCCATCTCCTGTGAACAGCTGCAGAGTTTCGTTTAGAGATACAGTGTGAAAACAGGCCCTTCGGCCCAACTTGCCCACACTGACCAACGCTCCCCAGCTAGATGCCCAACATCTCCCAGGTCCACCGACTCCATGCCGGCCAGCGATCCCCGCACACTAACACCATCCTACACATTATACTGCACGACAATTTACAATTTTACCAAAGCCAATTAACCTACAAACCTGCACCTCTTTGGAGTGTGGGAGGTAGCCGGAGCACCCGGAGAAAACCCACGCAGGTCACGGGGAGGATGTACAAACTCCGTACAGGCAGCACCCGTAGCCGAGATGGAACCCGGGTCTCTGACGGTGCAAGGCAGCAGCAGCAGCAATCCCGCTGCGCCACCGTGTCACAGAGGGAGGGAGGGAGGGAGGGAGGGAGGGAGGGAACAGCACAAACAGGCCTGCCAAAGCGTCGCTGAATGAAAAATCGCCTGCTTGCAGGAATTGGCCATCGGATGTGAATGAAATCTTGGGGAGAGTATACACTTTGCATTCACAGTTCTCTCTTTGTTACCGGCCTGCAGCTTTTGGCAAGAGCCATTGAAAGGGTGAAGGGCACACAAGCAAAGAGAGAGAGAGCACTTATAGTCAGGAAAAATAAAACTGGCAGCCTTCATCAAATCCGGTCATCTTTTCAATTTGACCAGGGCTTATCGGATTCTCCATCGCTGCAGAAAATAGGCTGTGGTGTTGGTCAGGTTTATTACAGCATATGCCTGTGGCCTAGAACTGGCCAGGGCTGGCCTGGCACAAAAGGTTGCACTGTTTCTGATTGCATGCTTTTCCCAATCACACTGTTAAGACAGCTGTCCGTGAAGGGCTACAGTAATTCACAAATTCATAAGTGATAGGAACAGAATTAGGCCACTCGGAGCCAACGTAACATTTGTAAATTGTCCCAATCCATGTTCTGCAGAGATGCTGCCTGACCCACCGAGTTACTCCAGCCCTTTGTGTCTTTTGTAATCCAGCATCTACAGTTCCTTGTGCCTCTTGTCTACATCTGACTCCATCTGTCACTTTCCAAACACCACAATAACAATCATCCCCACCTTCCACAAACCCAATGGCGCAGGGGTAGAGTTGCTGCCTCACCGTGCCAGAGACCCGTGTTCAACCACGACGGTGGCGAGGCAGTAACTCTACTGCTGCGCCACCGTGCCGACCCTTGTTCCCAAATCAAACAATCAGCACAGAAAATGAAAATGGAAATTGCTGAGCAATGCGTTCCGCGATGGGTTTACGGGATGTCCTGTGGTCCACGGCCTCCTCGGATCCACAGTCGGCGCTGTGCCAGAGCCAACCTCAGCGGCAGGCCCAAAAACCACCCCGTCACGGCGAAAGCCAAGCTCGTGTCTGAAGAAAACCTTTGTGAAAGGTGCGCAAACAAACATCTCTGGTCCGAGCAACCGAAGGAGAAACTCCCACAAAACCAGAACAATGGCTTCACTGTCCTGTCACGGAAGGATGGTTCAGGCGCTGCTGACTTCCCCGTTCCCTCAAAGTGAACTTCAGGCCAAAAATGGGCCGCAGTTTAAAAGATCTCAATGCTTAAGGCAGATGAATAGCTGAGGACACAAGTACGGTGACAAATTATAGGCCCCGGGAGGGCAGCCTTAGTGGGACAGCTGCCTCACAGCGCCCGAGACCTGGGTTCAATCCTAACCTCGGGTGCTGTCTGTGTGTGTCTGCGTCTGTGTGTGCATGTGTGTGTGCATGTGCTTGTGCACACGCTCCCCGTGACTGCGTGGGTTTCCGCTGATTTCCTCCCACATCCAAAGACGTGCGGGTTTGTAGGTTAATTGGCCTGCTGTACGATCACCCCTGGTGTGCAGGGGAGCAGATGAGACAGTGGGATAACATAGAACAGGTGACCGATGGTCGACATGGATTCAGTGGGCCGAAGGGCCTGTTTCCGTGCAGTATCTCTAGCCTGAACTAAACTAAATGGAATCGGTGCAACAATGCATCTTTGGGATGATTAAATATCATTGCAATTCCCACACGCACCGTGTCAAAATTTAATAACATACACACACACACACACAGAGTTGCTACCTTACAGCGCCAGAGACCCGGGTTCCATCCTGACCACGGGTGCTGTCTGTACGGACTTTGTACGTCCTGCCCGTGACACGGGTGCTCCGGTTTCCTCCCATACTCCAAACACGTGCGGGTTTGTGGGCTAATTAGCTTCAGTAAAAGTGTAAATTGTCCCCAGTGTGTGTAGGATAGTGTTAGTGTGCGGGGTGATCGCTGGTCATCGCGGACTGGGTGGGCCCACGGGACAGCCTCCGCGCTGCACCTCTGAACTCAACAAACACTGAAGCAAAAGGTATGTGACCTGAGACACCCTGAACACACTGGTGCGTGGTGGAACGGCCCCAATGGTGGGCGCCCGCCAATGAAGATAAAGAAGGGAGGGAGACATTCCTGAGACATTAATGAAAACATTCTCACAAACCGAGGGGAACGGTACAGCTCACCACCAAAGATTTCACAGACCACACCCTTGAACTCGGCTCCCACCCTCCCACTGAAGCAGATAAAGACAGAATGCATGTAATAAAAAGGAGCTGCAGGTGTCGGCTTGTGCCAAAGATAAAGACACCGAGTGCTGGAATAACTCAGCGGCTCAGGCAGCATCTCCGGAGAAGGGTCCCCATCCGAAAAGTCACCCCATTCCTTCTCTCCAGAGATGCTGCCCGTCCCGCTGAGCTACTCCAGCATTTCGTTGCCATATCTGGAAAACATGGATAGGTGACGTTTCAGGCCTCCAACTGGGATCAATTTCCCTTAAATCTTGCTAGCCCTTCTGCTGTTTTAGGTTGGGTTTTTTTTCTTTTAGATTTACAGCATGGAGAGGGGCCATTCGGCCCACTGGGTCCGTGCCGACCATCGGTCACCCGTTCACACTAGTTCTATGTTATCCCACTTTCACATCCACTCCCTACACACTAGGGGGCAATTTCATTCATTCATCATTGTTGTAAACATTAGCGACGCAGTGGTTCTGGCATCCAACGGGAATGGTGACGGACGCACCACACATCTCTGTCGCTGGAAGTATAGGATTTTGGTGTGTGTGTTTTATCATCATTCCTTACAATGCCGTGTATGGCATTGATCGCAACTTCTACGGAAGTGTGGATGGCCGTTGGCTCGCTAGAAGCTCATCCGCCCTTTGACAGGTCCTACTGGGGGTCCACAGCCCCCTCCTCACCTGGAAAACCAGGTGGGGGAGACGGTTTAGTCGCCGACTATCCAACTACAATTTACAGAGGCCAATTAACCTACAAACCTTCTCATATCTCCGTATCTCACACTTTTTGTCTTTTCATCTCTAGCCATTGTCCAACCATTTGCCAATTTAACCCCCCCCCCCCACCCAGCTCTATCCACCTATCACTTGCTGGGCTTTGATTCCCCCCCCCCCCCCCCCCCCCCCCCCCCCCCCCCCCCCCATCTCTTCCATCTTTCTCTCTGCCCCCCCCCCCCCCCCCCGTCCAACCCAAAACGCCACCTATCCCTTATCCATGTTCTCCAGAGATGCTGCCTGACCCGCTGAGTTACTCCAGCACTTTTGCCTCTCTTTTTGTAAAACAGCGCCTGCAGTTCCCCACGCCTACTTTTTACGCAATTTGTAAAAATAAATGCCAACAGCTCCGAGCAGGACTCCCACCGCAGTGAATGGTCTCTGACTCATTGCCTAATGATTAACTTAGTAACAATTGGGTTTGCATGTCACTTCAATTCAAGGAAGGACAATCAGTAACGAATTCAAACATGACCTTATAAAAATTACGCATGGCTCACATTGACCAAACCATTCCTCTTTAATCATTTGCGGTGTTACGAAACGCTAGGTTGCATTCCATTGCATTCCGGTCGCACCAAACCTTACAATTGACCACAAAATTGTTACGATAACTTACGCCGGATTTGTTCATCAACGCCATCTCGGTCGGTTGGTAAACGCTGTTACGGAGCTGCCCGTTGTAACCAGCATAGCCGCTGTACGGAGACTTGGGCTTGTTCGCTGAGAAAGTAAAGATAAAATTAATTACTATCATAAGGGCGAAAGGGATAGGAGCAGAATTAGGCCATTTGGCCCATCAAGCCTACTCCACCATTCAATCACGGCCGATCTATCTCTCCCTCCTAACCCCAATTCCCCAGTCTTCTCCCCATAACCCCCGACAACCATACTAATCAATAATCTAACTATCTCTGCCTTAAACATATCCATTGACTTGGCCTCCACAGCCTTTTGTGGCAAAGAATTCCACAGATTCACCACCCTCCGACTAAAGAAATTCCTCCTCGTCTCCTTCTTAATGGAACGTCCGTTAGTACTGGGGTGGACCTCTAATCCTAACTTCTCTCACTAAGTGGAATCATCTTCTCCACATCCACTCTATCCAAGCCTTTCACTATTTTGTACGTTTCAATGAGGTCCCCCTCAGCCTTCTAAACTCCAGCGAGTGCAGGCCCAGTGCCGTCAAACTCTATCCCTTGCTTTCCCACTCTCTCCGCCCCTCCCCCATTCTAGTTCTCCAACTAGTTTCACTGTGGAATTCTCTGCCAGAAGGCAGTGGAGGCCAATTCACTGGATGTTTTCAATAGAGTTAGATTCAGTTCTTAGGGCTAACTGAATCAAGGGGTATGGGGGAAAAAGCAGGAACAGGGTTCTGAATTTAGATGATCAGCCATGATCATATTGAATGGCGGTGCTGGCTCAAAGGGCCAAATGGCCTACTCCTGCACCTATTTTTCCATGGTTCTATGTCCTCCTGATTAAATGTTATCGATTGTCTGCCTCGTTATCACCTTCCCCTCCGTTAACAATGATCCATTCGACATTATCCTTGATCTTCATCCCTTTGATCTCTCGTTCTCACACCATACCCTTCCATATCTCCCTCTCCCCCGACTCCCGGTCTGAACCCAAAATGTTACCCATTCCTTCAATCCCGAGATGCCACCCGTCCCGCTGAGTTACTCCAGCATTATACGTCTGTCTGTGGTTGTAAACCAACATTTGCAATACCTTCCCACACAAAAAATAAATCAGCTTCATTTTCAAACTCACAGGGCTCTTGGCTAAAACGTCACTAGAGTAATTTAACCTCACAACCTCAAGCTTTCAAAAGTTTAATTCCAGATGTGTGCTAAATTTGGCTTGGGGGGGGGGGCGAGGTGCAGAGGTGATGGGGAAATTGGCCTCTGTGCTTGAGAGAGAGAAGACTTTGCTGGCTTTGTGCTCCAGGTCAGTTTAAAGTCACAACGCTGAAACAGGCCATCGACCCGCCAATTCCGCGCCGAACCTCACACACCAACACTATCCTACACACACTAGGGACAATTTATTGGTATACCAAGCCAACAAACCTACAAAACCTGTACGCCTTTGGAGTGAGGGAGGAAAACGGAGTTCCCGGAATAAAAACTAACGAGGGTCACGGTGAGAACGTACAAACACCATACAGACAGCACCCATAGTCAGCATCAAACCCGTGTCTCTGGGGCTGTGAGGCAGCAACTCTACCGCTGTGTCACCACGCTGCTCTGATAACTAGCCGTTAATCTTGCTGGAGATTAAAACCAAGAAGAAAAAACCCTGCAGATGTTGGAAATTGTAATGAAAAAATTGCTGGGAAAAGTCAGCAGGTTGGCAGCATCTGCGGAAGGGGAAACTGTTTGGGGTCGGAGGCCTGGATTAAACACATTCTGCCCTCCTCTCTTCATTAAGACAACATGCCCATTCCTGGTATCTCCTTCCAATTCCTTAAGTACACAATGCTCCTGATAATGGTTTGACCGATGCCCTCTGTAACTGAATCAAATTCATTCTTTGAATTCTGTAGGTCAAGGGTTCCTGGAAGCCTGAAAACTGTAACGTCCAGGTTCAGGAACAGCTTCTTCCCTACACCCACCAGGCTATTAAAACATAACAACCTCCAAATTATATAGACATGCGGACATTATTTTTCACTTTACACTACCATTGCCTATTTATTTGTCTATTTTAAAATATCTATGGAAAAATGTTCCATATTTTGGCGGAACCAGGGGTCACAATTTAAGGATAAGGGGTCGGCCATTTGGGACTGAGCCAAGGATAAACTTTTTCACCCAGTGAGTTGTGAATCTGTAGAATTCTCTGCCACAGAAGGCAGTGGAGGCCAATTCACTGGATGTTTTCAAGAGAGAGTTAGATAGAGCTCTTAAGGCAGATGGAATCAAGGGATGTGGGGAGAAAGCAGGAACAGGGGTACAGATTTTAGATGATCAGCCATGATCATATGGAATGGTGCTGCTGGCTCAAAGGGCCGAATGGCCTACTCCTGCACCTATTTTCTACGTTTCTAACATATTGGCATCGTCGGCTCGTGTTCAAAATAGCCTGAACGGAAATGAGCTGACCTGCGTTGGGTTCATCCATGGAGAAGGCTTTATTCTCGATGTACATGTGGTGAGCTTGCTGCTCTTTTAAGATGGTCTCGTAGCCCACCCCTCTGGTGGGGTAGACCTCCTCAACGTAGTTCTGCTCCATGCTGGCCTTGGTCAGGTGGCAGATCTCGGGGATGGTGTAAAGGAAGACAAAGACCCAGGCGTTGGCAACAAGGGCGATGGAGAGGGTCGGGTCGTTCCAGCGTCCGTTCCCCACCCGGCCATTCCCGTAGACGTACATCACAATCCAGGCTATCCAAATGGCAACGGAGAAGCAGATGGTGACGAGTATAAACACCCCGTGTTTCTTCCAGTGTTTAAAATGGCCGCACTGAGAGGCCACCGCAGAGACCAACGTGGCCACAATGAGGAACATGATGTAAATCAAAGCCATGACAAAGTCCATCTCGGCCACGTTGCAAGGATCGCCCGGCGTGGTGGAATGGGTGCCGTTGTTTCGTACCACGGTGATTATGAGCCACTCGGTATTAATGATCACTTCGACCAGGGAGAGGCCAAGGGCCAAGAGGAAGATGTAGCCGGCTTTGGGGCCGTTGTTTTTGCGCACCAGGTAGTTGAGCCGGAGAGAGTGCGCCAACAGGCAGGAGAAGCAGATGGCGAAGAGCACCCCAAAGAGGAAGCGCCTGGAGGCGCAGGTGGCAAAGTCCTCGCCCACGATGAAGTCGAAAACCAGGCAAAAGAGGCCGAAGGTGCCGAAGATGAAGAGGAGCTGGACGGCCAGGGCGCTCTTCTTCTTGCCGTCCTGAACGAAGGGGACGCTGGCCAGCAGGACCAGCAGCAGCACGAAGCAGCTGAGGATGCCCGCGCTGGCCACCGCCTGCAGCACGATGCCCCACACGCTGGACAGGTCGCACAGGTTGAAGTAGAGCGAGTCCAGGTCGGCCCCGCACCCACCAGGGGGCGCCACCGCGGCCAACACGGGCAACACGGCCACCGCCAGGAGCCACCGCCAAGGGCCGGCCATCTTCCTCCAACGTGGGCGTATCGAGCAGAGAACAACGCTGGTGCCTGGGGAAGGGCAGGGAAGAGAGCAGAGCAGAGCACACAGGGGTTATCAAATTACTTTGCAGTCAGTCTTTGGAACATTATTGATTTAGCTCTAAAGCAGTACAAAACTAAAATGGATATCCATGTTCGAAGCCACTATGAGCAATGTGAAATTAAGACCTTAGAGAGATTTACTTTCTTTTAGACTTTAGAGATGCAGCGCCGAAAGAAGGCCCTTCGGCCCATCGGGTCCATGCCGACCAGCTATCACCCCGTACACTAGCACTATCCTACACACACACACACACACACACTGGGGATATTTTACAATATACAAAGGCCCATTAGCCTACAAACCCGCACATCTTTAGGACCGGGAGCACCTGGAGGAAATCCGCGCAGGTCACAGGGAGAGTGTGCAAACTCCACACAGACAGAGCCCGTAGTCCGGGATCGAACCTGGGTCCCTGATGCTGTGAGGCAGCAACCCCACTGCCGCGCCGTCCTTCAAAACATTCTTCATGCTAAAACAATTAATTTCACCATCAAGATAATTTTGCCATTATTTTTCTAAAATACAGTAATTTGCCAGGTTCAGTTCCTTTTTAAAAAAGTGCACTTGCCAAGAGCTGTTGCATGCAAGCAGTTTGAACAAACATGTGAACCCAATTAAGTGATTACATAAGGAAGGCTGCCAGCCTATAAAAAAAAACGTTGTTATTCCCCTGACATATTACTCCCAAACAGTGCCTTCCTGCCAACTTCCCAGGGAGTCATGTTTAAAATAAAGAGAGAGCAAGGTTTGTGTAGGAACCTCTATTTTTAACAAAAAAAATGTTGTGCAGCAGTAGAGTCGCTGCCTTAAAGCCCTGTCCCACGGTACGAGTTCATTCCAAGAGCTCTCCCGAGTTTGCTCTGATCGGAGATTTACGGTAACGGCCACTCGTCGGTACTCGGGGCTCTCGTGGACGTTTTTCAATGTGTTGAAAAATCTTCACGAGTCTTCCCGTGCTTACTTGCCATTAGTGAGTCTCCCCGAGTACCTGCCGTTAGCGTAACGCGCCGCTAAGAGACGCCCCCGAGCTCCGATGTACCCGTTACGTTCATTCTCCGTGCTTACCACAAGTTTGATTTATTTTTTTTAAACTCGGGAGAGCTCTTGGAAGGAACTCGTACCATGGGACAGGACAATTACAGAGCTTGCAGCGCCAGAGACCCGGGTTCGATCCCGACTGTGGGTGCTGTCTGTCCAGAGTTTGTACCCTCTCCCCGTGACCACATGGGTTTTCTCCGAGATCTTCGGTATCTTCCCACAGCCCAAAGACATACAGGTATGTAGGTAAATTGGCTTGGTGTAAGTGTAAATTGTCCCTAGTGTGTGTAGGATAGTGTTAATGTGCGGGGATCGCTGGTCGGTGCGGACTCGGTGTGCCGAAGGGCTCGTTTCCGCGCTGTATCTCTAAAACTAAAACATAAAATGTATCAATTATTTAAAATAACATGTAGAATACAAAAAATACAAACAAACCCACCACGTTACAAAGCACATCAAATATTCTTAAAAACGGTATATTAGACAACTATTTCAACAACCTTGTTAAGGATACATTCATAAGGGATAGGAGAAAAATTAGGCCATTCAGCCCATCAAGTCTGCAATTCAATCATGGCCGATCTATCTCTCCCTCCTAACACCATTCTCTTCCCTTCTCCCCATAACTTCAGGCACCCGTACAAATCAAGAATCTATCTATCTATGCCTAAAAAATATCCACTGACTTGGCCTCCACAGCCTCCTGCGGCAAATAATTCCACAGATTCACCACCCTCTGACTAAATAAATGTCTCCTCTGTTAATTCTGATACTCTACCACTGTGCTGCCCCCTGTGGGTAGAGTATCAGAATTAACACTTCAGGTTGTAGCCCCTTCATCAGAATGGAGAATGTTTTGATGAACGACCTTCCACCTCAAATACCAACTGTTTCTCTATCCAACACTATTCAATATTTTCCATTACTATTTCAGATTTTTATATCGGCAGCTCGTTGACTTTTACCACTAGAGTTTCGAAAGACAAAAAAGGAAAAAAGAAAATCTTCCAACCTACCTCATCATAGCCCTTGCACTTTGCTTTTAAGGTGCATTCAGTTTATTTTCTCTTTTGCATTACCCGATGTGGTGGTGGTATGACCATGTATGGTCCAACAGCATGCAAAACAAAGTTTGTCACAGTATCTCGGTCGGGTACATGTGATGGTAATAAACCAGTTTAGAGATACAACGTGGAAACAGGCCCTTCGGCCCAACGGGTCCGTGCCATGCAGCGATCCCCGCTTATTAGCATTAACACCCACACCCACTAGGGACATTTTTTACATTTACCAATTAATCTACAATAAGTACGTCTTTGGAGTGTGGGAAGAAACCGAAGATCTCGCAGTCAAGGGGAGAATGTACAAACTCTGGACAGGCAGCGCCCGTAGTTGGGATCAAACCCGGGTCTCCTGGCGCTGTGGTCAGGATCAAATCCGAATCTCTGGTGTTGCAAGGCAGCTAATCTGCCACTGCGCCACTGTGCCAAGCAACTATAAGGTGAGATGGGGCGAGGGGGGGGGGGGGGGGAAGAGTTTAATGGAGATGCGCTGGGGGGGTTGGTATACGTTGCCAGGGGTGGTGGTGGTGGATGCAGATATGATAATGGTGCTCAATAGGCTTTTGAATAGGCACATGGAAGTGCAGGGAATAGAGGGATCATGCACTGGCAGATGAGATCAGTTTAACTTGGCGTCATGTTCAGCACGAACATTGTGGGCCGAAGGGCCCGTTCTTGTGCTGTACTGTTCTATGTTCCAAGTCGTCTGTTTTATACTGTTGCCCTCACCGAATCTTTCGGCACGGAATGAGGCCATGCGGCCCATCATGATCATACTATCTTCAGTTCCCTACTCTGCCCATTCACGCTGGTAAAATTCCCTGCTCAGATTTGAAAATGTATTTCGGCTAATGCTCAAATTTTTGTTTTGCAAGCCAGAAGAAATAAAACCCATAAGAAATCTGCAAAAATAAACCTCGATAACAGGATTAGTGGCTTGATAAATGTTTCCATCACAAAATTGCAAAAAGCAATGCTCAGCAAGAAACATAGAAAATGGGTGCAGGAGTAGGCCATTCGGCCCTTCGAGCCAGCACCACCATTCAATATGATCATGGCTGATCATCTAAAATCAGTATCCCGGTCCTGCTTTCTCGCCATATCTCTTAATTCTGTTATCCCAAGAGCTATATCGAACTCTCTTGAAATTCACATTTACTTGAAGTATATCTTTTCTAGTTTTATAATTGAAAGAAATCTGAAGAAGGGCCCTGACCTGAAACATCACCATCAGGATAAAAGGTGATCTTATAGAGGAATAGATCGGTTAGACGGCCAGAGTAGGGGCCATTCGGCCCTTCGAGCCTGCATCGCCATTCAATATGATCATGGCTGATCATCCAACTCAGTGTCCTGTACCTGCCTTCTCTCCATACCCCCCGATCCCTTTAGCCACAAGGGCCACATCTAACTCCCTAAGGTGAGGAGGGATAGATTTAATGCAAACCCGAGGGGTAACTTAAGTTACACAAAAGGTGGCGGGTGTATAGAACAAGCTGCCGGAGGAGGTAGTTGAGGCAGGGACTATCAGAAGATTTAAGATACATTTTGACAAGTACATGGATAGGACAGGTTCGGAGGATATATGGGATATGGGGGGGGGGGGGGGGGGGGGGGGGGGGTATCCTAATCAAAGCCCCTCTGTTGAAAATTCCACTGGAGAACATCTTGAACTTCAGCTTCAAATTAATTACAGAAAGTTAATGTGTTACTATCTGGCCCCACAGGAGATTACACATTATCTCACCCGCTTACAGCAGTCCGTTTGTCTTTAGTCAATGAAACGCCACGTGAAAAAGTGTCCGATTTCGGGAAACAGCAAAAAGAATGGTTTAATAAAACTTTCATTTGCCCAAAACTGCCGAAACAAAACTAACAGGTAGGAACAAAATCAACTCTTTTAAGGCCGAGAGAGAATAGCATAAGTTCATACATTCTAGGAGTAGAATTAGGCCATTTGGCCCATCAGGTCTACTCCACCGTTCAATCATGGCTGATCTATCTTTCCCTCTCCACCTCATTCTCCTGCCTTCTCCCCATAACACCTGAATCTGTCAATCGGCACCTTAAAAATATCCTTTAGGTTGGGCTCCACAACCTGCAAACTCCACAAAGACAGCACCCGAGGTCGGGATCGGGATCGAACCGGTCTCGGTCTCTGGCGCTGTAAGCAGCAGCACTACCAGCTGCACCACCCGTAAGCAAGTGGGATTTGGCATCTGGATACCCTGTGGCAGTCAAACAACTGTGCCTGGCCTTAACACACCGTAGTTCATCCAGTATAAAGAGGCCCCAACTATTCTCACAAGAACAGACATGGGAACCCTTCATAAATAAAAAAAATGTCTGCTCTCAGCGTAAAATAGAGTTGATGTTTCTGATAAAAGAGCCGGCTACATTTCAGTCTGAAGGGTCCCGATCCAAAACGTCGCCCATTCCTTCTCCTCCAGAGATGCTGCCTGACCCGCAGTGTTACCCCAGCAGATAGACACAGAGAGCTGGGGTAGCTCAGCGGGTCAGGCAGCATCTCTGGAGGAAAGGAATAGGTGGCGTTTTGGGTTTGGGACCCTTCCTCAGACGGAGAGTCAGGGGAAAAGGAAATGAACGATATAGACGGTGATGTGGAGATGGAGATATATATATATATATAGATATATATATATATATAGATATATATATATATATAGATATATATATAGATATATATATAGATATATAGATATATAGATATATAGATATATAGATATATATATAGATATATATATAGATATAGATATACACATATATACACACACACACAACAAATTACTTAAAGATAGGCAATGATGATCGAGGAAAAAGATGGAGCCCACAATGGTCCATTGTTGGTTGTGGACTAGGTGATGACAAGTTATACAGACAATGAAACTCAACAGGACGACGATGAAACTAGTACAAGGACTAGGAAGGGGCGGAGAGAGAGGGGATGCAAGGGTTACTTAAGTTAAATAAATCAATATTCATACCGCTGGTGTGTAAATTGCCCAAGCGTAATATGAGGTGCTGTTCCTCCAATTTGTGCTGGGTCTCACTCTGCCAACAGAGGAGGCCCGGGACAATGGGAGAGGGGTTAAAGTGTTTGGCAACCGGGAGATCAGCACTCTGTGTCTATCTTAGTTACATTATAACAATGGGAGGAAGGGGGAGGGGAAGATTTCTAACCCAAGCAGCAGCAGCAGCAGCAGCAGCAAGTGAAGGAACAAAAATACTTTCCTACAATATACAGTGTCTCTTTGTAATCTCAGGGATAACCCAAGACTATTCTCTGCTGACAACGCACTGCTTTAAGTGTGGGCACTGTGGCGTATTAAACATGGTGGATTCACAGCAACCCAACCTAGCGGTATATCTGTCCACGGGTCTTGACCAGAAACATCTCCCATTCCTTCTTTCCAGAGATGCTGCTGCCTGTCCCGCTGAGTTACTCCAGCCTTTTGTGTCTATTTTATGATTATCGATTTCTCTAACTTCAAGTAACCCTTGCATCCTCTCTCTCTCTCCAACCCTCCCCTCCCCTAGTCATCGTACTAGTTTCACTGTCGTCCTGTTCAGTTTCATTGTCTGTATAACTCGTCATCACCTAGCTGCACAACCAACAATGGACCATTGTGGGCTCCATCTTTCCTTGACCATCGTTACTTTTTTTGCATGCCTTTCATTCATTTGTTCCATATCTCTCTCTACATCACCATCTGTATCTCTCGTTTCCCTCCCTCCCCCCGGACTCAGTCTGAAGGACAAGGGTCTCGATATGTCACCTATTCCTTTTCTCCAGAAATGCTGCCTGACCCGCTGAGTTACTCCCACTTTTTGTGTCTATCTTCGGTTTAAAGCAGTACCTGCAGTTCCTCCCTCCACAACCACACGTTTGATCAGATGGTCAATCAATTTGAATCAACGACAATGGCCTCGGGTGGAGAATGTGGCAGTAGTTCCTGCTATTGTAAGCAGCACCAAGGCACCCCTCTGATCACCAGGACAGAGCAGCTGTGGGGGTGGGGGGGGAGTGTAAACACAGTGCCACACTCTCTTTTGTGGTCGCCTCTCCCGAGTGCAATTCACATCATTAAAAACCTCGGCGGGAACATTGGAAATAAAAGGTACAAGCAGAGTAATTCTCTCTCTAACAGAGAAAATC